>NW_007728412.1:10759-20767 GCF_000696425.1 Galeopterus variegatus | reverse complement strand
GTAATTTTTTTTTTTTTTTTTTTTTTTTTTTTTTTTTTTTTTTTTTTTTTTCCGTGCCCAAAAAAGAAAAAAAAAAAAAAAAAAAAAAAAAAAAAAAAAAAAAAAAAAAAAAATTACTCAGTTAAACCCTTCTTAAATATTTATTGTTGAAGCCACTCTTGGACTTCATGAATATCACTGTATTTTCATATTGTTCTGTTTAAAATACTTTATTTTTTAGAACAGTCTAAGATTTTCAGAAAAATTGAGGAGATAGTACAGAGAGTTCCCATATATCCCTAGACTCAGTTTCTCCTACTGATAACAACTTACATTATTATGGTACATTTGTTACAATTAATGAACCAACACTGATACTTTATTATTAACTAAAGTCTATACTCAGATTTCCTTAGTTTTTAACTAATGTCCTTTTGATACCACATTCTATTTAGTTGTCATGTCTCCTTAGGCTACTCTTGGCTATGACAATTTCTCAGACTTTCCTTGCTTTTTACAACTCTGACATTGAATACAGTAAAAGAAATCACACAGAGACTACACTACTGTGTCTACCTGGAACCACACCTAATATACCCTACCCAACTGTCACTATAGAGCACATCTATAAGAAGTAGTCTCTCCCATTAAAAGATACTCCAGAGTATTAGAAGCAACTACTCCACAAGATGCCCAGACATCAATGTAGGGATACTAGAAATATGAAAAAACAAGAAAATATAACACCCCAAAGAAATACAATAATTCTCTAGTACCAGACCTCAAACAAGAGGAAACCTATGAAATATATAAAAAGGAATTTCAAACAATAATCTTAAGGAAACTCAATGAGATGTAAGAAAAACCAGACAGACAACATAACAAAATGAGAAAAACAATCCAGGATATGAAGGATGAATTTGACAAAGAGACAGACACCTTTAAAAAGAACCAAACAGAAATCTTGGAACTGAAGAATTTATTCAACAAAATAAAAAATACAACTGAGAACTTAAGCAACATGCTAAAGCAAGCACAAGAAAAAATTGCTGAACTCAAAGACAGGCTTTTTTAAATAACCCAGAGAGAGAGAAAAAAATTTTTTATAAAGGAGAAAGACTACAAGATCTATGGTACAAACTTAAGTGTACAAACATCTGAATTATGGGAGTTCTGGAAGGGGAGGAGAAAAGAAAAGGCAAGGAAAACCTACTTAATGTAACAATAACTGAAAACTTCCCCAAGTATTGGGAGATATATGGACTTCCAGATACAAGATGCTCAAAAATCTCCAAACAAATTCAACCCTAAAAGGTCCCCCCCAAGATATATTGTAGATAAATTCTCAAAACTCAAAGACAAAAAGAGTTCTAATAACAGCAAGAAAAAAATGTCAAGTCACATATAAGGGAATCCTGATCAGATTAACAGAAGATTTCTCAGCAGAAATCTTACAGGTCAGGAGACAATGGGACAATATATTCAAAGTACTAAAATAAAAAAGTTTCCAGTGAAGATTACTATACCCAGAAAATTATGGAGAAATTAAGGAGAAATAGTGTCTTTCTTATACAAATAAAATCTATGAGAATTCACCAGTACAAGACAAGCCCTACAAGAAACGCTAAAGGGCATTATACACTTGGAATCCAAAGAATGATAATCACCATCATGAATACATGAGAAAGACTAAAATCTACTACTACAGCAAATACATAAATGAGAAAGAGAAAGAAACTAAATCTTATCACTACAAAAAAAACAACGAACTAAAAAGAAAACAATAAAAGAAAAAGAGGAACAAAATATATATACAACAACCATAAAAATTCAATAAAATGCCAGGAGTAAGGAATACTTTTCAATAACAACCCTGAATGTAACTTCCTACTTAAAAGATATAGATTGGATGAATAGATTAAAAATCTAGACCCAACTCTATGCTGCCTACAAGAAACTCACTTCACCTGTAAAGACATGTATAGACCAATAGTGAAGGGATGGAAAAAGATATACCATGTGAATGGAAGCAAAAATGAGCAGAAGTAGCTATATTTATATCACACACACAAAAAAGACTTTAAATCAAAGTTTAAAAGCCTTAAAAAGAGATAAAAAGAGAAAAAGAAGGTCATTAAATAATGATAAAGGTATCAATTCAGCAAGATGATATAACAATTGTAAACATATATGCTCACAACATCATAGCACCCAGATGTATAAACCAAATATTATTGGATCTAAAAGGAGAGACAGACCCCAATACAATAATAGTTGGAGACTTCAACACCCCTCTCTCAGTACTGGACTCTAGACGAAAAATCAGAGAAACATTGGATTTAAACTATATTTTAGACCAAATGGATTGGACAGACAGCCACAGAACATTTCATGCAACAACTACAGAATATACATCCTTCTCATCAGCACATGGAACATTCTCTTGTATAGACCACATGTTAGGCCACAAATCAAGTCTTGGCAAAATTTTTAAAAATGAAATTATTTCAAGTATCTTTCTAGACCACAACAGAATAAAACTATAAATCAATAATAAGAAAAAGTTTGGAAACTATACAAGTACTTGGAAATTAAACAACATGCTCCTTAACAACCAACCAATGGGTCAAAGAAGAAATTTAAACAACAAAATTAACAAACTGATTTTTACGGACATTATGCATGCATCAAGTAGAAAATACATACTCTTCAAGCACATATGGAACATTTACAAAAAATCTCACTTTACTAGGCCATAGCCATAAAGTAAATCTCAAAAAATATTCAAAGAACAGTATCATACAGGCCATATTCTTTAACTATGGTGCAATTATGCTAGAAATTAATAACAAAAAAACTGTAAAAATCCCCATACATTTGAAATTGAAAAATCTACTTCTAAATATCAAATGTGAAAAGAAAAAAATGATTTATAAGTATTTAAACTCAGAACAAGTAAGACTGAAAATATCAAATCACATATCAAAACTTATGGAATATATCAAAAGCACTTACAAAAGTACTTAAGGGTTACCATTCTAGTTTATAACAGAAAAGAAATCAGAAAATTGGTGAACTAATCATCTAACTTAGTAAAAATGAATAATTAAACACAAAT
This sequence comes from Galeopterus variegatus, assembly GCF_000696425.1. NCBI lineage: Eukaryota > Metazoa > Chordata > Mammalia > Dermoptera > Cynocephalidae > Galeopterus > Galeopterus variegatus. Next base: position 17,670 of record NW_007728412.1, on the reverse strand, counting down.
AAAAGAATAGTCATGCTATTTTTAGCCTTATGTGTTTTGAGGTTCTTTTAGGTTCAAACAAGTTAATAGATACAAAAGAGATACAATAGAGATAATAAACACAAAGTTAAAAGTAGATTACTTGAAAGGATTGATAATGAAATAGGCAAAAATACAGTGAAATAGGTTTATTTAAAAAGGCACATAACTATTACGGATGAAAAAAGAATACAGCCATCCACCCAAGTATAGTCCTTGCAGGGAATGTACCAGCCACCTGGATCCATGCCAACCTTCCCCTGGGAGATCAGAGTCACACTTGACTCAGCAAGCCCATGAAAGTCTCCTGTCCCAGAGGTGAGGGTGTGAGGAACAAAATGGCCCCTACTATCATGCTCATCTAGAACCAAACCTATAACACCCGGCTCGACTACGAATATAGAATACTTCTGCAGGTAAGAGTTTCTCCTTTCAAAAACTACTCCAAAAATTAAAAGAAGCAACTACACCACCAGGTGCCCAGATATCAATGCAAATATAAGAAGCATGAAAAAACAGGGAAATATGACACCCCCAAAAGAAGACAATAATTCTCTGATACCAGACCCCAAACTATAGGAAAACAGTGAAATGCCTGAAGAGGAATTCCAAACGGTAATCTTAAGGAAATTCAACATGATGCAACACAAAATAGATAGAAATCACAATGAAATCAAAAAGACAATTGAGGACATGAATGACAAATTCAACAAAAGATAGAGATCATAAAAAAGAACCAAGCAGAAAGCCTGGAATTGAAGAATTCATTCAATTAACTAAGAAATACAACTGAGGGCTTAAGCAACAAGCTAGAACAAGCAGAAGAAAGAATTTCTGAACTTAAAGACAGGCTTTTTGATTTAACCCAGTTGGACCAAAAAAAGAACAAGGAATTTTTTTTTTTTTTGTCTTTTTCCGTGTCCGGCAACGGATCGCAACCCTCAGTGTCGCCCCCATACCGGACCGGGACCAGCAACGGGATAACAAGGAATTTTTTTTTTTTTTGTCTTTTTCCGTGTCCGGCAACGGATCGCAACCCTCAGTGTCGCCCCCATACCGGACCGGGACCAGCAACGGGATAACAAGGAATTTTTTAAAAAGAGAAGAAAGACTATGATATCTATTGGACGATCTGTCTTAAGCACACAAATATCTGTATCATGGGTGTACCAGAAGGGGAAGAGAAAGGAAAGGCATTGAAAGCCTATTTAAGGAAATAATACCTGAAAACTTCCCAAGTATTGGGAAAGATATGGTCTCCCAGATCCAAGAAGCTCAAAGATCCGAAAACAGATTCAACCCTAAAAGGTCCTCCCCAAGACACATTAACGTCAAGTTGTCAAAAGTTAAAGACAAAGAAAGAATTCTAAAAACAGCAAGAGAAAAGCATCAAGTCCCCCATAAGGGAATGCCCATCAGACTAACAGCAGACTTCTCAACACAAACCTTAGAGGCCAGGAGAGAGTGGGATGACATATTCAAAGTGCTAAAAGAAAACAACTGCCAGCCAAGACATACACTGGGGAAAAGACAGCCTCTTCAATAAAAGATGCTGGGAAAACTGGATATCCATGTGTAGAAGAATTAAACTAGACCCCTATCTCTCACTATTTACATAAATCAATTCAAAGTGGACTAAAGACTTAAATGCAAGACCTGGAACTATAAAACTTCTAGAAGAAAACACATGTGAAATGCTTCAGGACATAGGACTAGGCAAAGATTTTATGAATAAGATCTCAAACACACAGGCAACAAAAGCAAACATAAACAAATAGGATTTTTATCAAACTAAAAAGCTTCAGACAGCAAAGGAAGCAATCAACAGAGTGAAAAGACAGCTTATAGAATGGTAGAAAATATATGCAAACTATGCATCTGACAAAAGGCTGATTTCTAGAATATACAAAGAACTCAAACAACTCAAAAGCAAAGAATAACAAAAACAAAAAAACAAACAACCCAATTAAAATAGGTAAGGGAGCTCAGTAGGCATTTCTCAAAATAAGACATACAAATGGCCAACAGGTATATGAAAAAATGCTAAACATCACTAATCATCAGGGAAATGCAAATCAAAACCACACTGAGATACCATCTCACTCCAGTTAGACTGGCTATTATCAGAAAGACAAAAAATAACAAATGCTGGCAAGGAAGCGAAGAAAGGGAAACCCTTATTCATTGCTGGTGGGATTGTAAATCAGTACAGCCATTTTGGATAACAGTATGGAGTTTTCTCAAATAACTACAAATAGAACTACCATATTACCCAGCCATCCCACTACTGGGTATATACCCACAGGAATGGAAAGCATCATTTCAAAGGGATACCTGCACTTCCATGTTTATTGCAGCTCTGTTTACAATAGCCAAGATATGGTACCAACAACCTAAATGTCCATCAATAGATGACTGAATAAATAAAATATGTTACATGTATGTAATGGAATACTACTCAGCCATAAAAAAGAATGAAATTCTGCCATTCATAGCAACATGGATGAACGTGGAGAAAATTTTAAATGAAATAAGCCAGGCACAGAAAGTGATATACCACATGTTCTCACTCATATGTGGCTGCTGAAAAACAAAACAAACAAGCCAAAAACAAAACAAATAACAACAACAAAAACAATAATAATAATGATTAGTTAGAAGGAAAGAGAAGAACTATGGTTACTAGAGGCAGGAAAGAGGGGAGGGGAAAGAGGGGACGGTGAGAAGCTGGTCAATGGACACAAAAGTACAGCAATATAGGAAAAATATGCCCTATTCATGTACAGTTGGCCCAGAAATCTATAATCAATAATGATTTACTGCATATAACCAAATGGCTAGAAAAGAGGTGATAAAATGTACACATCACAAAGAAATGATTAATTTTGGCAATGAATAAGCTAATTACCCTGAACAGAGCATCACACATTGTATACATGTATTGAAATATAACTCTATACCCCATAAACACGTACAATCAATATGTATCAATAAAAAATGTTTTAAACAAAAATAAAATAAAAGCAAGTTACAAAAGTGTTAAAAAATAGAATATAACTTTTAGATTCAGAGGAGACTAAATATATAAGAAAATACTGTTAATAACTTTATGCCAATAAGTTTGAAAACTTAGATGCAACTAACAAATTCTTCAAAAAATATAGTTTTTCAAAATTGACCTAAGAAGGAAGAGAAAGTGTGAATGGTTTATAGATGTTAATGAAATTGAATCAAGTATTTAAAATCTACCCATAAAAAAATCCCCAAAACACCAGGCTATTAAATTCTTTCAAATCTTCAAAACATAGATCAATCCAATTTTATTCAATCTCTTACAGAGAATATAAAAACAGACCACTCCCCAACTCATTCCATAAGATCAACATAACCTAAAAAATATCAGATTAGGACAGTGAAGAAAAGAGCAGAACAGGGCAATCTCATCCATAAACACAAATGTAAAAGCTACAGACAAAATTTTAGCAAATTGAATCCATCAGAATATATATTTAAAAGGCTGTATTTATTCCAGGAATGCAAGGATGAGTTAACAAAGAGAAAAATCTATAAATTCACCACATTAACAGACTAAAGAAAGATATATATGATCATCTCACAAATCTAAACCCATTTGCAATTTTAAAAAGTCTCTTGACAAAATAGAAGAAAATTTCCTTAACATGATGAAGATTATAAGCCACTTTTAATGATAGAATATTAGAAGTATTCCCTTTAAAATTGGGAAAAATACAGGATGCCCACCATTACCATTTTTATTCAATACCAGTACAGCAAGAATAGAAAAATAATTGATCAAAGGTATAAGAATTGGAAAGAAAGAAATCAAACTGCCAGCATTCAAAGTATTATCTTTGAAGCAGTATCTTCTATGGCAAATATGGCTTCTGCCTCCTCAATTTCCCCACATCACAATTTCTCTGGTTTTTCTCAACCTATAAAAATACATCTCTCATCCTTGTTAAAAACCAGAAGGCCATTACTTGAGGCTGTTTAAAGTCACAGATACCATCAAGCATGCCATTCTAACCCATTTAGACTATTCTATGCAAAGAACATCTCAAAGCACTAGACACTTGATGGCATTATGGGCAACTCTGAACTTTGGTGTAATTTAAGGGATGTACTGAAAAAACGAATTTGGGAACCTATATATCACCTCAAGAGGATCCCAGAATGGATAAAAGTGCTTACTTTGCAGTGCTTTCTTCTCAAACCCAGGGAAGTTTGAGAATGAGCATACTACCATTAAGCCTCTCTTGGCCTGTGAAAACCAGTAGTTTGTGCTTTTCAGAGAGAAAAGACACTGGCAGATGACGGATAAGTAGGAGGATCCTGACAGCATTAGATTTTCCTTTCATTTGTCTGCCTTCCTCTACTTCCCCCTTCTTCCTGCCCTTTTAAAACTTCTCCTTAAAATAAATCATCTCTGTCCCTTCATTTAAAGGTGCAGTGGTTTCAGTCATGGAATCCCTTCTTCAAAAGAAATCTTCCTGGGCCGGCCCCGTGGCACACCCTGGAGAGTGCGGTGCTGGGAGCGCAGCGATGCTCCCGCCACCGGTTTGGATCTTATATAGGACTGGCCGGTGCGCTCACTGGCTGAGCGCGGTGCGGGCGACACCACGCCAAGGGTTGTGATGCCCTTACCAGTCACGAAAAAGACAAAAAAAAAGAAAAGAAAAGAAATCTTCCTGAAAGCTTAAGATGTAAAAAAAAAAATGAATGTAGAAATGTTTGGTTCACGGAATAGTGGGAAGCCAGGTACTCATTCTGGTCTAACTCCCCATCACTCCTCCCGTGCATACTCAGAGGGCACCATTAAGTACCAGTACCGTTACACTGATAGTGTGTGCAATTTCATTTGCTGTCTCATTTACAATTTTCATTTGTTTCTGCTGCTTAAATGGTAAACCTAGGGAATGACTTTGCAAGTCGCTTTTAAAGGGATAAATTTAAAGTGAGACAAAATTAAGCAAATACAACAAGCAGGTTTGTTCACGAAGTTATAGAAAAAAGGGGGAAATGCAATTAGTTTCTAACATGGAGTATAAAACACAAATATAAACTATTAAAAATAGGGATAAGGGCTGACCTTTTCAGAATCGTGTTTGCCTGAGCTTCAGAAACATGTAAACCCAGTGATTTCAATGCAGCAACTACTTCTGAAGCTTCTATTACTCCTTTAAAAAGTGAAAAAATGTCTAGTTAAGGTATCTGAAAACATAATAAGACAAAATATACTTTAGTCTTTAAAAGCACATATTTTATTGGTCCATAATCCCATATCCACAAACCAAAGCCTAAAAAGCTCTAAAAATTAAAAGACAAATTTGGCACCAAAGTTCATTTGGTGACAAGACCTGCCTTAATCTGACATGAGTTTCATTTTAGCCAGTTATTTACCTAATTTAGTGTGAAAATTCATGTTTCACTGCAGAAATATTCATGTACATAACTGCATGACACCACTCGGAATACTACATAATATATCATATATGCACTGTATTACTTTTCTAAAATCTAAATTTTAAATGTCAAAACACATCTGCCCCAAGTGTTTCCAATATGAGATTGTAGATCTGTAATAGATTCTTGATTATTATACCCACTCGGAGAGAATTGAAAAAGCCAACTCTGAAGATGTGATTCAGGGACATGAAAATAAGGCCACTTAACGTTTTATAAGGCAAGCTTTAAAAGAAACAACGTACTTAAAATATCAAACTCTTTTAACAAAACCATATTCTATGTTAAATGACTCAAATTAATTTATTTAATACAAGCCTACTATGCATTACACCCTCACATTGCTAGAGGTTATAAAGGGAAAATTAAGTATTCCACATTCTCCTCAACCTCTAAAACACAAATTTAATCATACCATTCCCTAATTTCAAAAAAATCTTTGATTCCTCCCTTGTGTAAAGCAAATAGTTGAGGATACCCAATCTTTTCGTATATGAAGACAACTATTTTTAAGATTAAAAAAATCAACTTTAGTGTCTTTTAGTTGAAAAACACATGTTAAAAAGCTACTATAAATATTCACACCTTCAATTTGTATTTTATAAACCATAGCTACATATACATACATTTACATATATGTGTGAGACATTATTTAGCCCCAGCTCATAGACAAAGCCTTTTATTCCTATATAGACTCTCAGACTCTTTGCAATAACTCCAAGGTCCCTAGTGTTCCAAGCTCCACAGGGTGGGATTCACTGGTTTATTCCTCAGCCTAGAAATTGAAGTTTCTTCAGCTAGGGAAGCTGCTTTACATCCCATTATAATCTCTAAATATTAAACTCATCAATTCAATTTAATAACTTCTAAATATTTGATAACCAACTATGCAAATCATTATGCTAAGTGTGAGAGAATCCAAAGATTAATAAATACCTCCAAGGAGTTTACCAGTTTGCATGGATGCACTAATTATTTTTAAAATACATTACACTGTGCTAAATGTATGCTACTGGAAGAGTAAATATAGGAGTGAAAAAGAAGAATCACAAATGAAGTGCTATAAAAAGAAGAGAGATTCAAATAACAAAAATTAGAAATGAAAAAGGCGATATTACAACTGATTCATTTGAAATACAAGGAATCATTCAAGACTACTATAAACAACTATACGCCAACAAGTTTGAAAATCTAGAGGAAATGGATAAATTTCTGGACACACACAAGCTCCCAAAACTGAACCATGAAGAGGTAGAAAATTTGAACAGACCAATTACAATAAAGGAGATTGAAGCTGTTATCAGAAGGCTCCCAACAAAGAAAAGCCCAGGACCAGATGGATTCACAGCAGAATTTTACCAAACATTCAAAGAGGAATTGACACCGATTCTTTACAAACTATTCCAAAA
>NW_007728412.1:0-9881 GCF_000696425.1 Galeopterus variegatus | reverse complement strand
TACAACAAGCAAACGGAAAGGACATTGTTGGGTGGGAGGGGGGAGAGGGAGGAGGGAGGGAGGTTTCGGTGATGGGCCATAATAATCAACCACATTGTATATCGACAAAATAAAAATTTAAAGGGAAAAAAAAAAGAAAGAAAGAAAATTATTTTTCTTTCAAAACAAAAACAAACAAACAAACAAAACAAATGAAGTACTATAAAGGATGAACAAGAGAACACCAAAGAAACAAAAATATTTCAATAAAAGGTGCGGTATGAACAAGGTCCACTCATCTAACAAAGATTTATTGTGAACTTGCACATGGTATTAGAAATCAGCAGAGTAGGTACCTTGGCTGGGAGGGGCACAAAAAGGGATGCTTCTGAGTTGCTAGTAATATTTTGCTTCTTACTCTGAGTGCTGTTTTCATGTTGTGTTTGCCTTGTGAAAATTCATGGAGCTTGTACTTGTAATTTAGAATTTATTATATGTATAATTTATGTACTTTGCTGTGTATGTTACATATCAATGATATCTTCCCCAAAAAATAGTGAACTGGGGCCAACCTTGAAATGCCGTTTAACCAACACTAACCTTGTCTGGTAATTTCCCAACAATGCTTTTGTTCAAGCTATTGTCTGCTCAAGAAACCCTTTCTTTTCATTTGTTTTTATATTGACCCAGAATAAATCTACATTGCCTCTGGGCACAATTAAGTTCTTCCTGTATCACTTTTATAGCAATTATCATAATCTACCTTGTGTAGGGCTATGTATGTTATTTCTTACTCCACACAAAATCATGCTTCTGAAGACCTTCAATAACAAAGTGCCTAGTGTACTACCTCACATATAATGATCAAACACTGTTTGCTTGATTAAACTAAAATATATTAAATAATCCTTACCTTAAAGAGTCTAAAAGTTCAAAGATGTAGAAAATAATTTGATAATGCAATCCAGAATATAATTAAGGCCTACGGACTGAAAGGGCTATTCGATGTTGTCTTTAATTATATGCAGCAATCTTTCACTGAGTAGATAGACTTGGAATGGATTCAATAAAATGACAGTATTTAGATGAATGGAAAGTATGACTGCAACCATTCCAGCATTGTAATTCCAGGGGGAATTGCAAAATATTCCATTCCTGTACCACCCAGTGATTTCTTACTAAGTAACAAACCACCTCAAAATTTAAACAAGTGGTTTAAAAATAATGTATTTGATCATGTGTATGCAATCTGAACTTGGTTCAACTGGTTGGTCTTCTGCTAGTCTTGCCTGGGTCATTCACATGAATTCACTCATCTGGAGGTTTAACTGCAACTGGCCAAGATGGCTTCAACCACATACCTGTCACTTCAGAAGAGAATGCAGAACAGTTGGGGACTAAGTGGGCATCTCTTTTTCTGTGGTCTCTCCAGCTGGGTAGCTAGACCTCTTTTCTGGTGCTCAGGGTGCTCAAGAAGCAGTACTCCATGAGGACAATCCCCAACGTGCAAGCATTGATCAAGTCTTACTAATGTCCCAATGACCGAAGCAAGTCAAATGGCCAAGCACAGGTCATTATGGGACAGGGCTACACAAGGGTATGAATCCTGGGAGGTGTGGTTCATTGCAATAGCTAATGTAAAGCAAAATTATTTAACATTCCTAAGCCTTAGTGTTTTCAACTGTAAAATGTAGCTGCTGTGAGGATTATGTGAGATAAAAATAAGATTTAGAAGATAAAGAAGCTAGAACAGACATGTCAGATAGGAGAGTCCAATAAATGTTCTTTTCCCTCTGTTTCCTTAATCCCCCCCAAAAAACCATCCAAAAAAAATTTATTCACACATTTGCAATAGCATTCCATGGGCATTTTGGCTGAACAGAGCAGGGGCTCAGTGCTTCTTGGTGACAGAAATTAAACAGATAAGTTCACATTGGGGCTTGAATGCTTCCAGCTAATGAGGTTGGTAGATCATCAGCCTACAATGCATCCACTTGCCTCCACTGACTAGCATAAGGTCTAGAAAGCCTCCTAGGCAGTGGGCAGGGGGTGGGAAAAATTGAATCTTGTTTACTATTAATGGTTAACACATATAAACATGTGATGAACTGGGAGAGTCCCAAGAGGAACAGTGATGTCAAGAAGGACCAGAGGGGAAAATGTGTGATGCAGTGAGCCAGATCCAGTAACAGGACTGTGGGGAAAATGGCTCCAGGTCAATGAGGCACCTTATGCCAGAAATTACCCTATCCCAGCCACCTTGGAAGCACTTGTACACTCTAAAAGAAAGTGGCTACATGTATATATGAATTGAAAAAGCTATACTTTAAAAGCTATACTTTACCCAAATATTCTGGTATCAGATACCTCCTAATTAACCATAATGCAGAGGAAGAAGTACATTAGTTTAGTAGGACTGCTGTAACAAAGTACCACGAACTGGGTGGCTTAGAACAACAGGAATTTGTCTCACAGTTCTGGAAACCAGAAGTCTGAGATCAAGGTGTGGGCAGGGCCATGTTCCCTCTGAAGGTGCTAGGGAAGGATGTTCCATGCCTCTCTCCCAGCTTCCGGTAGCCTTAGGTGTTCCTTGGCATGAATAGATGTATCACTCCAGTCATGACTCTCTCATCACACTACATTCTTCACATCATCTTCCTATGTGTGTGTCTGTCTCTGTGTCTAAATTTTCCCTTTATAAGGACATCAATCATAACGGATTAGGGCACATCCTAATGACCTCATTTTAACTTGATTACCTCCATAAAGATCCTACTGACAAATAAAGTCACATTCTGAAGTACTGGGAGCTAGGACTTCAACATATCTTTTGGGGGAGGGGGGGGAACGGCACACCACAATTCAGCCCATAGTAGATGAGGTTTTCCCTTTCTCACCCTCAAAAAGCATCCTGACAAAGGTAAATTGGCTGAGCTCTACACAAAGATGGTGACTGAAGCACCAGCAATAGCAGCAACACAGAGAGCTGGCAGCTCAATCAGAGCAGGGCCTCTGCAAGGCTGCTAGAGCCTGAGCTCTGCAGTCCAGGTGGGCAGCAACCCTGGTGGCAACAGTAGAAATTTAACTCTACCATTACAGCTCAGGTGCTCAAAACAAATGAAGCCAGTGGGAACAGGGGTGGTAACTCTTCCAATATGGTGTCTCTGCAGCAATTGTGGGGCCAAGCTGTGATGTTCCAGCTTGACTAGTCAAAACAGAAATTAAAGGAACTATAGTGCTATATCATTACTTCGGGATTTCCTCATTGTTATGCAACACATTTGCCTCAGAAAGAGGATTCTCTATTACCAAGATCTACAAGCACTAATTCACAGTTTTATCTGGGACAATAGCAGCATTATATTTTTATTAATGGCATTCTAATTTCACTGATTTATCTGGCACAGTGGACTTTCAGCTTTACCAATGATAATCATTGTGATAACAATAAATAACAGTAAATTCCAGAATAGCACTAGAATAGAACTTTTAGATCAGCAGCAGATGATGACCAGGTCTAATTAAAAGACATTTGTTAGTACTTCTAAAGCTTCTGGGTATTATTTCAGTAGGATGGCTCAGAAAGGTTTATACTTCCTACTGGAAAGTGAATGAAAGCTTGGAGCACTGAGATTTGAATATTAAGGAAAATGTAACCACTTTTGTACCCACCAGCTGCTAAAGCCTGAGACATTCAGGTTACATTTTGTTTCACTCAAGGATCCATCAGTAGAATCCTTTAAATAGCTTTTCAGGTACACTTAGAATTTTTCAATTAACAAAAATAAGATTTCGTACAATTTAGAAGTTAACATATATATTTCTTAAATAGAGTATAATTAGGTACTAACTACCCATGGAGGTTTAGCTACATATGGATGTAGAAGTGGTATTCTACTTTTAGATTTAGTCTCTCTGTTTTAAAGTCTGTAATAGAAAATTCTTTCTCACCCAAACCAAAACAAGAGAATGGGATTCTCTTATTATACTAAGGTACATCATTTAGATATTCCTGTAAAAAACCTTGATATTAAATTATCTTACTGTCTAAAAATAAATGCTTATATTAAATGCATAAATAAATATTTGTAACAAAATACAACAGTATGACTTTCCTCTGCAAATTAGCATGGACATTAATTGCAGCACTATTTATAAAAGTAAAAGTTCAGAAATGTCTTAAATGTCTACTAACATGGGAATGATTAGATAACCCATACTTACAAATGGAATGTATCACAGCCATTAAAAATTGCAAAAAAATATTAAATGAAGTGAAAATGCTTACAATGTAACATTAAAAGAAAAAAGTAGCATACCAAACTATACATACAGCGTGACTACAATTTCTTTTAAAGAGAGAGGGAAGCAGAAAAAAAAACCAAGACAGAAACAGAGAAAGAAAGTCGAGAAGGAAATATAAAAACATATCAAAATATTAAAGTCGATCTCAAGGTAGCAAGGTTACAAGTAACTTTTACTTCCTTCAGAAGTTTTTCTGTGTTATCTAACTTTTCTGCAACCAATATATTTTCATAATCAGAAGGAAAATAATAAATGTCATTTTTAACATTACCATGATACTTTCAGCTCATATACTGCAAAAGAGTGGAAAGGCCTACTTACTAAGAAAAGGAAATTTAAATTCAGAAGATACAGCCTTCTATAAAAATAATTTTATTAAAATGATGATAAACACATAGGAATTATTATACTAATAAGCATAGTTTATGCAATATTCCTAAAATTTTATAAATGACTGCTAGACCACTAGTAGAAATAATTGGATCTTTGACAGCAAGAGTAAATTAAAGGCTCATAAAAGTACTCTTTAGTACTGACAGTTATTATTCATGTTAAGCTAACTGTGAACAAAACACACACACACCATCTTTATTTTTGTCCAGACTATTAAATGCCAGCTTCATTTTTTTCTCATGGTCTTGAAGGTACCGTGCAAATTCTACAAAGTCCAATCCTGAATCATCATTGGTATCTCCGGCCTTAAAAATTTCCTACAAGAAAGAAGAAATTGATTGCAGAAATGTATCATACATAAAGCCACTATACCATGCTAACATTTGCACATTTCATTCACACTAATTATGATTTCCATAAGCATCCATCATAGTTTTTCAGTCACAGCTACAAAGCTATGTACCACTTAAGTGATTTTTTTTAATGTGTGCAATACTAGAGTCAATAGCCATCATGACAGGCCAAATTATGATTCTTACAGTAAGTATTTACCTGAGGTAAACAATGAATGCCAAGTACCTCAATGAAATAAAGACACTAAGATACATACATGGCCTTTGCCATCAGGGACTTCATAATCTGTTAACTAAATGAGTTAAAATAAGTGAAATTCTAGTATGTTCCCCAGCTTAATGGTTTGAGATCTAGCCTCATAAAGTGAAAGTGTATGCTCAAATCTCACGGAGGCCATATGCTTTTTTAAATAAAAAGATTAATAAATTTTAAGAATGTACATCATATACAGTCATGTGCCACATAACATTTTGGTTAGTGACAAAATGCATATACAACAGTGGTCTCATAAGATTATAATAGAGCTGAAAAAATTCCTATCACCTAGTGATATCATAGCTGTCATAATATTATAGCACCATTATTTTTTTTTAGTGTATAATTTTAGTGTAGCCTAAGTGTACAATAGTTATAAAGTCTACAGTAGTGTACAGTAATGTCCTAAGCTTTCAAATTCACTCACCACTCACTCACTGACTTACCCAGAGCAACTTCTAGTCTTGCTCCATTCGTGGTAAGTACCCTATACAAGTGCACCACTTTTTAAAAATCTTTTATACCATATTTTTACTGCACCTTTTCTATGTTTAAATACACAAATACTTACCATTGTGTTACAATTCCCTATGGTATTCAGTACAGTAACATGCTATACAGGTTTATAGCCTAGAAGCCACAGGCCAGACCATATATTCTAGGTGTGTAGTAGGCTTATACTGTCTAGATTTGTATAAGTATACTCTACAATGTTCACACAATGATGAAATCACCTAATGACATATTTATCAGAACATATCCCCATTGTTAAATGATGTATGACTGTATATTTCCAGCAGACTCCTACTTCATAGGCCATGTCTTGTTCATCTTTGTACCAACAATGCCTAGCATAGAGTATGGTATAATAGGCCCTTAATAAATATTTATTGAATGGAAAAATAAATACTGTGAACCAGGAAGAGAACTAGGTGCTAGGGATTAAAGGACAAGAAGATACAGTCACTGCCCTGAAGGAAGTTACAGACTAGTAGAGAGACCAGTCACATAATCAAAGACAATATGTTAAGTGACATAATGGAAATGATTAAAGGTACAGTGAGAACTGGGGGCATTCAGGAGAGCCTTCGCAGAAGAGTGCTTCAGCTGAGACTTGAGGGGAAAATAGGCACTAGCTGGACATACAAATGGGAGAAGATATTATAAGAGTATGTGACAGTATTTACAAAAAGGCAGAACACACGTTAATTAAAAAACATAATAACAACAGTGATAATAATAAACTTATTGAGCACTTACTTCTAAGCATTTTATATGTGTAAACTCATTTAATCTTCCTAGGAACACTAAACAGTTGCAATCTGCTAAGACAAAATGCAAGGGAGAAAAGTAGTAGATAAAATAGGCAGGGGGGAGATCATGAGAGGACTTATAACCCACAAAAAGGATTTCAAAATAATTAGGTTATTGTTTCCCAATGAGTGAGATACATATGGTTCACACATGGAAATATATTAAATAACACTAAATCACAGTGTTAGAAAATTATTCCTGTTTTAATTGTCTTTCAGTCCTTCTGATTACATCATGGAAATCACCTTGATTTTGTGTTAATATGCCTCAATACTTGCCAATTTTTTACAGAAAAAAAAAATTGGAATATAAGCCTCAAGCTCAACTTCATTAGAGACTAATCATTAGAGAAATGCACACCAAAACTACAATGAAAAACCACCTCATATCTACTTAAGGTGGCCACTATTAAAAATAAATAAATAAATAACAAGTGTCAGGAAGGATGTGGAGAAACTAGAACACTTTTGCACTGTTGTTGGAAATGTAAAATGATACAGCCACTGTGGAAAACAGTATGGCAGTTCCTCAAAAAATTAAACATAGAATTACCATATGATTCAGCAATTCCACTTCTGGGCTTATACCCCAAAAGAACTGAAAGCAGGGTCTCAAAGAGATATTTTTATACCCATGTTCACAGCAGCATTATTCACAATAACTAAAACATGGAAGTAACCTAAGTGTCCATCAACAAATGAACAGATAAACAAAAGGTTGTATATGAAATATTATTCTGCCTTAAAACAGAAGGAAATTCTGACATATGTACAACATAGATGAACCTTGAAAACATTATGCTAAGTGAAAAAAGCCAATCACAAGAAGACAAATACTGTATGACTCTACTTATGTCAGGTACTTAGACTAGAATGGTGGTTGCCAGCAAGAAATGAGGACTTATTTTTTAATGGGTATAGAGCTCTAGTTTTGTAAGATGAATTGTTCTAGAAATGGGCGGTAGTGATAGTAGCACGACAATATGAATGTACTTCATACCACTGAACTACACACTTCAAGATAGTTAAGATGGTAAATTTTATGTTATGTGTATTTTACCCCAATAAAAAATTGGAAAAAAATATGCATAACACACCATGAATATTAAACAAATTACTACAAGATGCCATATGTTTCTTCCCAAAAGATAAATACCAAAATAAGAGTATGTAAGGTTCACAAAATTCTAGTGAGACCTTTCTACTTGTTTGCTATTTCAAGGTTTGTTAAGAAATAGGAAAGGACCTGACCAATGAACCTGATTCAAATAAGGTTGTTTCAAAGGTGAAGGGGATGTTCTGATCCTTCACCTTTGAAACAAACACCTTGCCTGCAAAAAACCTGGCTGCAAATTGAAGGCAAATCCCCTTACTGTGTCTGGCTCTATGACTAAATAAATAGGGGTCCAGACAGTTTGGACTTCTAACAAAAAAAATATATACATATATATATATTTTTTTCACTGAAAGGGAGCTGAAACCAGTATGACTAATATCTGAAGACTGTTTAGCATTGATGGAGGGGAAATAAAATAATTTCTTTATGTTGATATCCTGAAACTTCCAACTCAATAGTTTTAAAATAACCAAGTCAAGACCAACCTAGAGAAGGAAGACATCCCTAATTCAGGTGAGGTATGAAAACAGGAGGCTGAAATGTAAACCCATGGATCAAGGTCTGACTCCCCGAGACCTGTGGTGTGGAGGTCAGAAAGAAGCAGCTCTGGGACATTTGGAGAAGACCTTAATGCGCTTGGGCTGAGAATCTCCTGAGATAAGAGATGGTCCTTTACTTCCAGATTCATGGCTAACATGGCCATTGACGTTCTGGGTGGGTTCAGTAAATATTCAAAGAGTCACCAGAAGCCCATTCAGTCTCTCCCAAAAAGCCCAGAAGGTTTTGTGGCTGTGGAAAGTGACTATTTTAAGAAGGTTGAAAACACGTTTTGCTAGGCCGCCTTATTCTGCGTGAGCAGGCTCAGGGAGTAGAATCCCACCCCTACTCCACCGGCCTTTGAAAGAAGCTCTGGAAAGGGCAAGCTTGGCTTTAGCCTCGGCCTAAAGCCTCTCTAGACTCTCGGTCCACATTCTCTGGGTCGCTCACCGTCTCCGAATTCAGGCCAAACGAGGAACTCCAGTTTTTCAGCCCCTCCCGGAGCTCGTGGATGTCCACCACGCCGTCTCCATTGTGGTCCAGGTCCTCGAAGAGGACCTCGTAGCGGAAGGAGTCATCATCCTCCTGGCAGGCCGCCGCAGGCAGCACGAAACCCCGCAGCCAGCGCAGCATGGCGCGGCCTCACCTCGGCGCCTGAGCGGGGACGTCCCGCCCCACCCGGCCCCGTGCGACCCGGCACCGCCTCCTCGAAGGCCGGCCGCGCACGGAAGGAGTCATCACCCTCCTGGCAGGCCGCCGCAGGCAGCACGAAACCCCGCAGCCAGCGCAGCATGGCGCGGCCTCACCTCGGCGCCTGAGCGGGGACGTCCCGCCCCACCCGGCCCCGTGCGACCCGGCACCGCCTCCTCGAAGGCCGGCCGCGCAAGGCGGCGGGTTGGCGCTGTCGGAGCTGCTGAGGCAACTGCCTGGCGGGGCCTCCCTCGGGAGCACCGCCTCGTGTGACCTCTGGCCTCGGCGCCACGCGAGAGTGGTCCCGCCCCCGAGGTTGGAAGTTGAGGCGCCAGGTGCGGCGGTGACCGGTTCCTAGGACCGAGCCGAGGGAAGTATGGGGAAGCGGTGCACGTTCCACAGGTGGCGACGAAAGAGCACTCCGGGGACTAGACTCTTCTGGCACAAACTCAGGGCCTCTCGGAGGAGTGAGTTGCCCCGACCTGCCCCCCTGACGTCAACGTCCAGTGCCCTGGTGCCACCCCTCATCCCGGGGAAGACCAGCACCTAGGGCTCGGGACCCCGCTGACCTTGCAGAAGAGGTCTGAAGAGAGGAGTCATCCCAGGGGGGCCTCCGCTCTTGTCCCTTGTCACTCTTCCCTCCCGCCACCTCTTCTTTACTGCACACTTCCTCCTAAAGCTACTGCCATCTCACTTCAGACACCACCACCACCTGCCTTACTGAACTTTCTTGTCACAAAATCCAAAGGACACTTTTTTTTCCTTCTTTTTGGACAGCTGGGCAGTATGGGGATCCGAACCTTTGACCTTGGTGTTCTAAGCACCACACTCCCAAGTGAGCTAACCGGCCAGCCCAAAGAGCACTTTAAAATCCTTGAGTTTGTTTGTTTTTCTTTTTTTTTTTTTTAGCTCCCACCAATGAGTGAGAACATGTGGAA
>NW_007728411.1:305855-308513 GCF_000696425.1 Galeopterus variegatus | reverse complement strand
GACCTTCTGTTCTGGAGTGACTGCACTGCTATTCCCTGGACTGCTGCCAACGTTTTCAGCATCCTGGTGCTCATGTTTCCAAACTCCAAAACAGAATTCCGACTGTGGGCCCATCAGCTTTCTCCAGACTATTTTCTTTGTGTTTGCCAGGCTTCTTTTCTGATATGAGTCAGGGTGCTTTTTCTACTGATGAAGAAACAAGTCAGCCTCCCCACCCCACAACACTGGGCTGTCAGCCGTTCTTCCCAGATCCAGTCTCCCCCAGTGGACTTGAAATAGTAGCAATCATAACACTTTCTGCATGGCATTACATAGTTTTCAATAGTTTACAAAGCATTTTCACACATGCCATCCAATTTAATCCTTGCAATGATGTATGAGATAAGCAGAACAGACATAATTATTCCTACTTTTCAGAAGAAGAAACACATTTAGAGAGAACGACTCATTGGGCCAAGGTGGTATGGCAGATAGCTGGCACAGTCAATCAAACCCAGAATCAACCAGAGTTTCTCTCCATCTAATTCAGTTTTATTCCACACATATTCAACCAGTCTTCCCTTTGTACGTGGCATGTTTGGGCTTCCTTGGGACAACTGTGAGAATGAGGACTGATGTTCATGCCCCAGCTTAAAAGAAATAGGACGAGGTCAAGTTGATGTCAAACCGAAGCACCTGGAATCGAGTTGCCTCTCTCTTTGTGTTTGCTACGTGATGCAGCTCCAGGAATTTGATATATTCTGCTCTTTCTTCTATTAGGAAGAATCCCTTTGGGTCTGTTCGTTCTTGAACTCTATACCGGAAATGAATAGCAGGAAGCAGAAGATGTTCAGTGTCTATGCAGCCAAGTGACACCTGTGCTTAGCACAGAGAGCAGAGGCCAGCAGGGACTGAAGAGGACAGCCACACGGTAAGGGCGCGGGCTCACCACAGGAAACCAGGATGTATTTGGTGATCTGAATAAAAAACTAAAACTATTAGCTACATTTACCAAACTCTTATTGTACTCTAGGCGTATCAATTAGTTATTGATGAGTATCAAAATGCCTCCAAAATCTATTGCCATAAAAACCACACCCATTAATCATTGCTGAGTTAGCTGGGTGGTTCCACTGGCCTGGGCCAGGCTCTGTGTTCTTATCTGCAGTTGGATGGCAGGATTGATGTCAGAGGCAGGGTCCTGATAGCAGGCCTCCACCCACCCATCCTCTTACCAGGTTCTTGACTCCACCNGGCAGGGTCCTGATAGCAGGCCTCCACCCACCCATCCTCTTACCAGGTTCTTGACTCCACCACAGGAAAGAATTCAAGAGCAGAGTCACGGAAGAAAGTGAGAATGGGTTTAATATAACAGACAAGAGATACAGATTCCACAGAGAGAGTGCAGCCTTGCTCCAAGGGCCCACACCAAATTTTACACAGAAGTAAGAAATACACACTTAAAATTTAGTACAGAGAACAGGCTGGCTCAAAAGAGAGAGCAGCCACCTGCTAAAAGTAAGTTTAACACAAAAGTAAAGTATACACACCTCAGCCAGCAAAGTGTGGGTTGGCCCCAGGAAAGTAAGCAACAACCCCACCATCTGCTGGGATTCAGATTTTATAATTTCACTATCTAATGAATATTCAATTAAGGGGATGATTCCCAGTTATGTAACATAGTCTTGCACATGCTCAGTTGATTTCTTTTTGGAGCATGTTCATTGGTCAAATCTTATCACATGCACCAGATATATTCAGGAATATTCTGTGCTCTTTAGCACCCCCAGTGGAAGGTCATTCAGTTGCCAGGGTTACACAACCCCTCTCCACTGAGAATGCCCAGCCACGGGATTTGCATAATCCTGCCCCATGAGTTCTCAATTTCCTTGTGGTGGTGCCAAAAATAGGTCTAGCTAACAAAAGTAACTCCTCTCTGTGGGAGGGCCTAGAGGAGGGGCCTGAAACCTTGGGGAATGGCTTGTAATCCAAAGGCATGTCCTGTAACCTGAGCCAAGGGAAACTGAGCACCTTCTACCTCAGGATGGCCAGGGCAGGTGGTCTAGGATGGTCTTGGCTAAGACAACTTGGCTCTATGGCACACAGTCTTTCATCCTCCAACAAGCTAGCCCAGGCCCATTCTCCTGGGGAACAGAGGAGGATGAGCATGAGTGGCAGCTTGCGAGGTGTCTTTGGGACCAGGCTTAGACCTGCCAACTGTCACATCTGCTGCATTTGTGAGGCCAGTGCAAGTCACAGGCTGCCCACACTCAGGGGTGGGGAAACCAAACCCTTCCTTGATAAGCAGAGCTGCAAAGTCACATGACAAGGGGCCTGGAAAAAGGGAGGGGCAGAGGATCAGGATTCACTCCATGTGTTGAATTTCGAGGGCTGAGGGAAAACTGTTTGTAGGATTGCCCTAGTCTTACCACGTGGAAAATAATTACAGGTCACTCTTACGACCTGTTGCTATGCACTGAGTAGGACCACTAGAAAAGCATCATTTCAAACTTCTTCGATGATTAAGAGGTCACAGGGATATTTTTGCACAAGACAGAGTAGCAGTCCTCACACCTAAATAATAAAAAAGCAGACCAAGAATGATGGCTTCAGTCAAAGTCAAAGATATTAGCACCTCCTGGTCGATGCCATTTGCAGAGTTGGCCATATCCTAATACA
>NW_007728411.1:302050-305324 GCF_000696425.1 Galeopterus variegatus | reverse complement strand
GTCAAAGATATTAGCACCTCCTGGTCGATGCCATTTGCAGAGTTGGCCATATCCTAATACAATGCATGCCCTCCATGAGATAAGGGCTTTACACACATTGTTGTATGTAAACCTTACAACACCGAAAAGTAAGTAATAGTCTAGATGTGTTATTGAGTTTTATTGGGCATACTTTTGAGACCTCTGATGGAGAGAGCAGATTTCAGGTTCATCTGCAATGTGCATGCTATAAGAACACCTCTTTACAGAAGTAAAGAAAGGATCCCTCTGTACTTTGCGTTACACAGAAGGAACATCATTATTTCCAACCAGGCTCCTCGGAGCTATGGAATATTTTAAGGCTTGACATTCTGCTATTCAAAACTAAAATGAACTGTTAGAAAAAATATAATATCTGGAATATTTCAGTCAGAATATTTTTTGGCAATGATCTAATTACACATAGTCCACTTTTTATGGAACGCTAAAGATCAGACTTGATCTAATACCTATCAGCAGTAAGCAAGTGGGAAAAAACAAACAATGAATGCAATCACATGAGTGCCCTTGTTTACTGTAAAGAAGAGTTTTCTTCATGAGTAAATTAGATCTCCTACCTTTAGAATAACAATCACTAGATGGAAGCTGTGGAGTTAGCCTGGAGCCCCTGCTAAAAATAAAAACTGTATGAAATTCATAAACTTGCAAAATTCAAGCATATTGTCTTTTGCAAGCAGGCAGTAAAATAACAGCCATGCTCAGACAAACAAGTGATTACTGGTAAGAAAAAGAATGTAGCCAAGGCCTTCCTTGATCGTTGCCAGGGTTAGATCTAATGCATGCTCTGGAAAAAGCAGCCTGCAAAGACAGCCAAGCAGATACACCGTCAACACTGATTTTTATGTCTTTGTTGATTTATTCATCAATTATCATACATTTTGAGCACTTGCTTTGCACAAGGCATCACCTCAGAGGTGTAAAAAGTAAATAAAAAATCTTCCTCTAGTTCCACGATAGTCCTGTGAGGTCTGGGGTCCCCAGTCTGCACATCACTTTGTGATGCCCACACTGACATGGCATCTGCAGCCCTGCCACGCACTCAGGACATTTTTACATTTTTTCTCAGACATGCTCTGTGCTCTCTGCTGCAGCTCCTTCCTGTAGCCAACAGTAATGATTTTCTGTCCCCTCTCAGGGGGTTCCACATGCATCCACCCTCCACCCAGCAGCAGAGCCCGGTCTGCACCTCAGGTGAAGGGAAGAGCCCAGGATGGGCCTGAGCTGGCCAGATGAGCCTGAAGTCCAGCACTCTACCTTGGGTGAATCTCTGGCTGCCTCCGTTTCAGTTTCCCCAGGGTGGAGCGAGGGGCTGGGCCAAGAGATGGATGCCTCCTCTAGCTCTAACCTGTTGAGGCTGCACAGGGGGACAGTCTCCTGGGTCCAGCAAAGCTGGGGCGTGGAATGGAGCGAGTGTTAAAGGCCACAGAGCGGAGCAGGCTCTGCAATAACGATTCCACACCAAGATCCTCAGCAAGCCAGGGAAGGATTTCTGTGTTTACATTTGAAATATAAAACTGGTTGAGGAGAGATTCACTTTAGAGAAGTATTGCTTCTGGTCCTTGAGAGGCAGAAAGGAGATTTAGCTGACAGCCTGGAACTTCGGCTTTCAGTTCTGCTTGTGCCACTTGCTGGCTATGAGGTTTAGGGCAAGTTACTTCACCTCTTGGAACCTCAGTCTCTCCAAGAGAAAGATGGGGATATGTAGGGCTTACCTCAGTGGGTCCTTGTGAGGTTTAAAGTGGTCATTATGTACATAGACTGTAGGGCAGTGCAGGCTAACCATAAGCACAGGTCAGGACAGCAGCAGCCCTGCCTCAGGGCACACAAAGGAGGCTGGGGCTCCAGCTCACATCTCTAACTCTGGGTGGTAACTCAGGTTTCCACCCTTAATAGTGTAAGCAGTAGCTGCACAGGCTAGAAAGAAACCAAGAGCTGGACAAAGGCTCAGGTCCTCAAAATCTGTCTAAGTTTACACTGATGAAAAGGTGGTGGCCCTTAGGAAGATCCTGGAGAAGCCCAAGGCTCAGACAGCCATGGCCAGTCCACAAACTCTCCACAACTGCCAGGCCACAGGCAGCATCAGCTCTTTCTTCTTCCTCATTCCCCCCAGCCTCCCAATTGGGGCATTTTCTTCCTCTTTAAAGCTTCCCAAATGTTAATTCAAATGGTCAGGAAGGAGCATTAGACAAGAGAAGAGAAAAGATGTGATAGGAGTTGTTCCCGATCCTCATATTCTTCCAGAGAGAGCCATCCTGCAGTCTCCCACTGCATGCAAGGCTTTGAGCAGCTGTGCACTCAGCCTAGCATGCACCCAGACCCAGACTCACATGCTCAGGTGGGAGGGACAGATATGTGAGGAGAAAAGAGAAAATGTGTGGCAGGAGCTACTGGGCATGCAAGCACACATGCACACACAGGCACACAGGTGTTGCACAAATGCACACACAAATTCAGGCACACACGGGTATACACGGGCTCCCACATACATAAATACACACACAGGTACAGCTACAACTTCCAGCTGAGTGAAGGCAGAGGCAATGGCTGTAGGAATATCCAGCTGACTCATCTGTCGGTGAAGCCTCAGTTTCCTACTGAACAGTGACTTTCTGTCCAACACTTGTCACACATCTTCTAGGGTTTACAGTACTGAGAATTGACAGCCATAGGCACTGGAGGGCTGTACATGTTTAGCAATTGGCTCTCGGGGGATTGGGGCTGGGGCAGGGAGGAGAGCTCTGATTTGTAGGGTTTGCCCATTTCTGTGGTGTAAATACTCCCTCACAGCCAATCTTAAGCTATCAACATGATGTCACTGAAAGTGGAGCTGGGAAGACATACTAGCCATGAGCTGGCTCAGGTATACAATGTGACTAAGGAGTCACAAGCTGGGTAAATCAAAGGCACAGTTTTTCAGTCAAAAGACCACCATGATACCAAGCACCCACAAGAAACAGCGCTGGCACACTATCTCATGTAGAGGCCAAAAAATTTTTTTTTTCGGTTGACAATATTTACTCCAGTAAACTAAAACAATGGAAAAGTCCTAGGAAGGAAAAATTCCATTTGGACGCCTGGGACAATATATAGTTAGCAAACGTAGAACTTTTTTGCAGTTCAGAAATTGGCAAAATGATAAGTATTCTTGTGCAAGCTCTGGGAGACATCCGCTCTT
The DNA here is from genome assembly GCF_000696425.1 of Galeopterus variegatus. NCBI lineage: Eukaryota > Metazoa > Chordata > Mammalia > Dermoptera > Cynocephalidae > Galeopterus > Galeopterus variegatus. The sequence continues at coordinate 302,110 of NW_007728411.1, read as the reverse complement.
ATGAGATTTTTGTTTGCTTTGTTTTGGTTTTATTTATAACAACTTTGAACAGCTTTATAT
>NW_007728411.1:299007-301209 GCF_000696425.1 Galeopterus variegatus | reverse complement strand
CTGTGTGGGACAGTTTTGCAGGAGGGATTAACGGTCATCCAAACCCTTGGGAATGACTGACAGGTGTGCAGAAGCAAACTCCCCTTCCAAGAAATCGCTGAGTTCTTCTGCAAGCGACAGCCTTGTACCATTGTTCTGCAAAATCCTCATCAAACAACTTCTTTTTATTCCTCTGCTTCCACCCAATTGTTTGCAGTTCACATTTTTATTAGGTTTTCCGGATGAAAACCTGAGATGGTTCCCAATGCAAACAGAGCAAGCTCCTGTTACAGTCCATTTGAAAAACTGCCCACTGGAATAGGGGAAGAGAAAACACATTCTGTATTTATTCAAAAGCAATGGAGCCTCAAACATTGTTAAGATTATGATATTCTTGAGGGAGGCAAAATCCTCAATTCCAGTATAAACTATACAATTGGTTATCTCTATACCATTAAGAAAGTGTCTCAGCTGAATAAACTAAATATACTGCAGATAACTAAGATCCTTTGCAGAACAGCAATTGCAATAAAGACAAAGAAGAGATACCAAGAGACCACCTCCGCCTGGCACCAACCCCCGAGCAGAAAGCGGTAAACCTATTAGAAGTATGGGTTTAACATCGCATCCTTCGGGAGTTTATTAATGAAGCTGTGGGACTATCTGAGCCTGATTTTGTGAGGCATAGGCTTCTTTCCAGCTTCAAATAAACATTAAACTCCAGTTTATACAAGGAAAGGAACCAACATCTCTGGGTGTGACCACTTTAAGTACATGTAGTATCCAAGGTCCCACTCACAAAACACACAAATAAATTTTTTAAAAGGGGTGGCAATAGCTGGTTACTTTACAGGTGATGTCATAAAGCTCCTCACAACCCCAACCCCGAGAGGCTCCTGAGTGAGGAAACCAGAAAGGTGAACTTCCACCCGCTCCCCACAGCTGGCCAGTGGAGGAGTCAGGATCAAGGTGGCGTGGCTCCAAGACGAATCGTCCTTCCACCATGGCAGGAGGGCGTGTTGATGCCACCTTATCAAAAGCATCCTTTCCTTGGCATTCCTTTTCAAAACAGCTTCTCCCTCGTCAATTTAAAAGATACCAGAGGCCAGTTAGCTGGCCAGTTAGCTCAGTCAGTTAGAGTGTGGCATTATAACACCAAGGTCAAGGGTTCAGAACACATAGTGGCCAGCCACGAAAAAATAAAAGATACTAGGAATCCATTTTGTGTACTTTCTAGAAACTTGCACATTGAGGGAACTGAGGTGAGTCTGCTTTTCTAGGCAACAGAGAGGAAGAACAGAGATGCAGAAAGATGCAACCTGTGTTCACTAAAAGGCTGAGACACGAGGGTCCTGGGGCCCTTGAGTTGATTCCTTACTCTACCATTATAGAGCCGTGCAATCTCTGGCAAGTTATTTAACCTCCCTGAATCTCAGTTGTCCTTATTTGTAAACTGGAGTTAATAAGAGATATCATCATATATAATAGGTATCACTGTTGAAAGTGTTCGATGACATAAACCAAGCCTTGCCTGGCACGTAGAGAAGGCTCAGTGATTTTCAGCTATGATTTCTGTATTTCATTTATCACAAGATACATTTTTTTCACATTGTAATGTTTTTCCAGTGCATCTGACAGTCTACGACATCTGTGTCAAATTTTAATGTCATTGTGTCTAATTTTAATGGCGCATCTTATAATCAATGGAATCTTAATTTGATGAAATATGGTCTTGTAATTATCAGAACTATTATTACCAAAGAGATCTGACCATAAAATAATAATGAGACCACTCTTCAAGCTGTGGACAATAAGCAGTCTTATTATTTTATAACAACATGGCACAGATTTCATGACTGAAAGACTCTCCTGGGGGGCCTCCATGCAATGGCGAAGATGGATGAATGTTGTTTTTTAGCAGTGACAGTCTTTCTATAGATCTTACATTAAGCAAGCTCAAGATATGAAAATCCAGATTTCTATCTAAAAAATTAATTAGGAGGTGATATTTTAAAGTAGAAGAGCTTCATCGGGCCGGCCTGGTGGCGCACTGGAGAGTGCGCCGCTTGGGAGCGTGCGGGCGCTCCCGCTGAGGGTTCGGATCCCATGTGGAGACCGGTTCCTGCTCACTGCTGAGCGCGGTGCGGGCGCAACACTGAGCGTTGCGATCCCGTTGCCGGTCCCCAGTACGGGCGCAACACCGAGGGTTGTGATCCCGTTACT
>NW_007728411.1:277033-298159 GCF_000696425.1 Galeopterus variegatus | reverse complement strand
GCAACACTGAGGGTTGCGATCCCGTTGCCGGTCCCCAGTACGGGCGCAACACCGAGGGTTGTGATCCTGTTACTGGTCAGTAAAAAAGACAAAAAAGGAAAAAATAAATAAATAAATAAAAATAAAGTAGAAGAGCTTCATAATAGTATCCCCTTAGTGCGGTGTTTCTCAACATTTTTTCCATCACCAGCTCCCTCCCCTGCAACAAGCCTTGTAAAAACCATTTTTGTCCTAATCACTTCCCAATGAAATTTCAATATTGAAGACATACTATTTACCTATTGATGCATTATTTGTATATCTTCACTTTACACATGAAAAGATGTATAAAGAGTACCATGTTTTGTGCACACACCCCCCTCAAATTTTCCCCCCTTGGATATTTCTCCACCTTGTAGAATGCATGCGTTAGAAACAGATCTTAAAGGACATATGAAATACTGTATGACTTCATGTGGTCAGTTGCCTGGGGTAGCCCATGAAGGATCGATTCCCCATCCCCTGGCCACTCAGGAGCAGGCTGGGAGGGCCAAGTGGGTGTCCCTGAGGACAGCCCTAACCCAGAGAAGGATTTCAGGTGGACTGGAGGCTCGGCTTGGAGCAGCATCCCCACCCCCACCCCACTGCCCAGGAAATGGGCAGTTTAGTTTGCTGTTTGAAATATTGTTTAAAGAGGCCAGGGCCTTCATTCCACCATATGAGATAAATAGCCCTAACATGTTAAAAGCAAAAATGAAAAAACCTCCTGCAAGAATTTTCACCTCAGTGTTAGCTCAGCGCAGGGACTCTGGAAGACTCTGGAACATTCACTGTGGCCGTTGGCTCTGTCCTGCTGAGCCTCCGCAAAACAAGGGGTCTGCTTAGAGCCTTCTCTCCTTTCCAGGGTCTGAGAGCCTCTGTCCCCCTCAGCAGGACCACGCCAGTGTGACTCTGCTGTGTACCCCACCCCTGGCTGCCTCCGTGCCCCACTGAAGCAGGTAGGGCTGGCCTCAAGCCTCCTCTTCCCTATTGTGATGGTGCTGGGGTCCCTGACCTGCAATGTGGACAGCCAAGCTCAAGATCCTCAGGGATGCAGAATGTTGAGGCTCCAGGAAAATGCACCATCTTTATCCTGGATAGAGTGTCCTAGGTCCAGTACCCCAACCCTGATTTTCCATCTAATCATAAATAAATGATAGCAGCTCTTTTCTTCGTTTGATAAGTGGAGAAGACCCAAGATGAAGAGGCTGCAAAGTGGGAGAGAGGTGTTGCTGAGGAGACGAAAGGCAGCAACACAGAAACAAAGGCCACCGTGCTCGACTCCACAACCTCTCCGGGACTCTGATGCTCCCATCTACTCCCACCAAACAGAGGTGGTTTCAAGGAGGTCATTTCGCATCACATGTCCAGACGCATGTGGCTCAGGGAGAACACCGGCAAGAAGTGCTTGTCATTTAAGTTGGCTGATTGCATATTTAACACTTTTGATTTCATAATTGGAATAAATTCAAAATCTACCTTGTAGAACCTCACCTTGCAAATGAAGAGGGGTGATGCATGTGACCTAACTGGTGTGGAATGAATGTCTCCCCAAAACTCACTGAGGCCTGACCTCCATTATAACAGTGTTAAGAGGGTGGGAAATCCAATTATGGTATTTGAAAGGTGGGGCCTTTAAGATTGTGAGAACTGTGCCCCCATGAATAGACTGATCTAGTAGCATGGTTCTTACGGCTTCATAAAGAGAGCAAGTGAGCAGCTTAGCTCTCACTCATGCCATTCTCTTGCCATGTGATACCCTGAAGTGCTGTAAAGAGTCCACCTACCAGGAAAAAGACCCTCACCAGACGTGTTCCCTGGACCATGGACTTCCCGGCCTCTACAGTATAAGAAATAAGTGTTGATTCTTTACAAATTACCCAGTTTAAGGTATTCTGTTATAAGCTACAGAAACAGACTAATACGCTAGCACTAACATCTAGGGGTGTCAGAGAGTATTTATGCTAATGAAGCATAAATCAGAAGCTGGAAGGTGTAGCACTAGAGGAGCCTGATGGGATGGACGTACACACACACACACACACACACACACACACACACACACACACACCCCTCATTATCCTGTTTCATTTCTATCATTGCAGCTGCCAACAACCTGAACATAGGTATTAGTCCATTTTTGTGTTGTTGCTATAACAGAACACCTGAGACTGGGTAATTTATAAAGAATAGAGGTTTAATTGGCTTACGATTCTGGGACAGCTGCACCTGGCACGGGCCTCAGGCTGCTTCTACTCTTGGCGTAAAGTGGCAGGCAGCCGGTAGGTACAAGCAGATCACATGGCGAGTGGAAGCAAGAGAGAGAGAGGAGGTGCCAGGGTCTTTTAAACAATCATCTCTGATGGGAACTAATAGAGCGAGAACTCACTCATTAATCCCCCCACCTAGGGAGAGCATTAATCCATTCATGAGGGATCTGCCCCCATGACGCAACCTGTCACACTGGGGATCAGATTTCCATGAGTTCTGGGAGGACAATACATCCAAACTCCATCAATGTACATCATTGACTTATCGATTGATTGGTGGGTCACCTGTCAGCCCTCTGTCAGAATGTCCCTGCAAGCAGGAACCTTGCCTGTCTCGTTCCGTTGCAGGGTCACCAGCACCAAGAACAGTGCCTGGAGGCCGAGCTCTGCCCTTGTTAGAGGAAGGAGGGAGAGCTCACCAGGGGGGCATTTGTCCCAAACAGCTGCTGAGACTAGCCAGGCCGTCCAGACGCGTCCCTTTTGGTGATGCCCATCTCCTCAATAGGTTATCCGGCCAGTGTAAGACCAAGAATCTGGTAGAATTATCATCTCTTCAGTACTAAAATTGCCTAAAGGGCAGCTACATAAACTAAAGTTAAGGCAGTCAAATAGAGAGAAGGAAGGTCCTTCCTGGTTGCAGATCTGCTGCACCCTGTAAAGTCACAGAGGGGAGGGACAAAGCAAAGACAAGACAAGCCACCAACGAAAGCTGGCCACCAACTTATGGGGGCGCTCACTGTGGGAAGCTGAAACAGGAAAGCGCTTTGGTGTGGACACACGCGGTGGGCCGGAAACCCTGGCAGGGGTCCCAACAGCAGGGCCCTCACTCTTTCTCGAACTCTAGGGCTTGCTTGCTCAGTTGATAGCTCTGTCCTGGTCTAGACAGTGGGAACGTGTTCTTCAGATGGAAGTCAACTGCACACAGAGTTCCAGCAACAATATTTGCTTAGCCTTTATCCCAATACACAAGTACTTCTGTGGAAAGAACAGAAGCTGTGTGTGATTTGGCTTATGAGGACACCGTGCAGGTGAACTGGGAGAGGTCCGCTGACTGTGAGCATAATGAGCCAGTGCCTCTGGAGCAGGATGGTGTCTAAACCCAGCTCCAGTGTGCACTGGGGAAAACACTTTAAGATGCTCATCAGCAAACTGAAGAGCTCCTAGAAGATGAGGCCACTGTGATCCCTATGATATCACCCCAGGAAAGAAGAGGGGTGTATTTCCTTGAAAATGAAGTTTACAAAGGGCCTGGGAACCTTCTACAAGCATCTGCCAGTGAGGAAGGAATGCAGTCACTCTGGCTACAAAAGAAGGACAAAAGTGAAACCGATGGTGTAGGGAAGCGAATATTGGCTAAATGAAAGGGGACTGTGTCACAAGCAGAACCCTCTCTTGGTATGACAGTGAATGATATGATTCACTGCAACATGCAACAATAACTGCATGTACAGTCATGCAAAGCATGGCTTCTGGAATCATTCTGATCAGGCCTGGATCCCCAACCTACCATCTGGTTGTGAGGTCTTGGGCAAATTATCAAATTTTTTTAAGCCTCAGTTTATCATCTCAAAATTGGGAAGCTTAAAAATAATTTCTTCAAAATTTTCTGTGAAGGTTGAAATTAATGCACATAAAATACATAGCACAGATAGTAAGTATCCAATAAACAACAAACAGTCACTATGACTGTTTTATAATTACAAAATAGTGTAATATCCATTGAGAGAAGGCCCTGTTAGATGAAGAGGTCCCATTATATGGCTTGAATTGTACAACCCATGTCCCTCAAAAAAAAAAAAAAGAAATGTTGGAGTCCTGACTCCCAGTACTCAGTATGTGAGCTTATTTGGAGACGGGGTGTTCACAGAAGTAATCAAATATAAAGTTAGGTCACTGTATTAGTCAGGGTTCTCCAGAGAGACAGAATGAATAGGATACATTATAATTACCTGAGAGGGATTTATTAGGGGAATTATCTCACGTGGCTATGAAGAAAAGTCCCACGATAGGCCGTCTATAAACCAGATGCTGGTAGCGTGGCTCAGTCCAAGTCCAAAGGCCTCAGAACCAGGGAAGCTGATGGTGTCCTTGGTGTAAGTTCTGGAAACCGAAAGCTGAAGAGTCTCGAGCTCTGATGTCTATGGACAGGAGAGAAGAGTGTATCCCAGCTCCAGCGGATCAAGAGAGAGAACTTCACCTCTTTCCTCTGTCTTTTGTTCTCTCTGGACCCCAGTGGATTGGGTGGTTCCCACCCACGCTGAGGGTGGGTCTTTCCCACCCAGGCCACTCAGACTCTCATACTAATCTCTGCTGGAAACACCCTCATGGACACACCTAAAAAGATAGCTTTACCAGGTTTCTCAGCATTCCTTCATCTAACCAAGTTGACACCTAGAATTAACCTTCACAGTCACTGAAGGGAGAGCCCAATCCAATATGACTGGTATCCTCATGAAAAAAGGAAATTTGCACACAGATGGGCATCAAGGGAAGACAATAAGTGCAGACATAGGAAGAAGTCAGCCAGGCACAAGCCGAGGAGAAAGATCTGGAATGCTCTTTGCCTTGGAAGGAAACAACCCTGCTAACACCTTGATCTGAGACTCTGGCCTCCAGAACTGTGAGATGATAAATTTCTGTTGTTTAAGCCACCCAGTCTATGTCATTTTGTTACAGCAGCCCCAGGAAACTAATATGGGTTCCACCCACCAAACACGTAGGGATCTCTTGTGAGGGGCAGAGTTGGTCTGGATAGTTCTAAGACCGACTCATTACCAAACTAGGATCTGTCAAAATACAGATTCCTGAGCCCCACTGCCAGAGACTCTTGTTCAATTAGGTCGGGACTAGAACCCCAAATCTGCATTTTAAAAACAGTCTCAAGGTATAGCAAGTGAATGGTTGGTTTGGAGCCACTGCCTGCACAAGCTTCGAGACATCTTCCAGCTCTATTTGCTCCCCACATGAAGCAAGCATGAGAGAAAAGGTGTGTGCATGTGTGTGTGTGTGTCCATGTCTGTGTCATTCTAAGCATATGCCCATATTCAGAAAGCATCTTTATTTCGAAAGTCTACATGTGGAAACAGAGAAGAAAGGTAATGAATATAAGTTGCATTGACTCGTCTTTACCAAAATTGGCCTCCATCCAGAACCAGGCAGCACCAGGACTGAGTCCTGCCTCCCCTGCCCTCGCAGCAACTGCTGATGGCCCAGAGCTGCCCCTGGCTCCACTGAGCACCTGCACAGCTGCCAGGGCCTGATGGGCAGCAGGAGGGAGCAGGACCAGGTTGGGAGATGCTGCAGCACTACAGCTGCCCTCTGCCAGGCTACCACAGGCACCAGGAGCTGCCAGAGCACAAGAGTTGGCCTATGGAGGGAATGTAAGTAAAAGCTTGAATTTTTACAAAGTCCAGATGTTGGCACCTATGATGTGTCATAGTTTCATTTTCAAAGAGAGAAACAGCTCCTCCATCCAAAGTGGGTATTTTCTGGCATTTTATCTCCTCTAAGATTAACCCATTCATACATAGGAGACCATTTTCCCATATGAGCTATGATATCATACCTGTGCACAGAGGTAGGTGACACATCCTGAGAGGCCCTGAGACATCCTGCCCATCCCCAGAGCAGCACGCTAATGCTTGAGAGGACAGGTAGGCCCTGCGCATGTCTGAAAACAGGTGGGACATCTGAACTCACAGAGAATGACGGTATACTTCCAAAGAGCGCTCATTTACCTATTCCCCATGTAATATTTTCTGATTTCTTTTAACTTAAATAAAGTAGTCTGAATAAGTTATATCAGACTTTTTCCTTTGTAATAGTTATCTATAGTGCATAACAAATTACCCCCAAAACTTAGTGGCTTAAAACAACAAACGTTTTTTATCTCACAGTCTCTGTGGGTTAGGAATCCAGGTGTGGCTTAGCTGGGTGCCTCTGGCTCAAAGTCTCTCATGAGGTTGCAGTCAAGCTGTTGGTTCAGCTCAGCGGTGTGGGCCTGGATCTGCTCCCAAGTTCACTCATTGACTTGTTGGCAGGGCTTGGTCTCTTATTCTATGGGCCTTTTCATAGTGCTGCTTCTAACTGGAGCAGGTAGCCCCCAGGGTGAGCAAACAGAGAAGGAGACAGAGAGAGCACACACATGAGTCCTGGGCAGAAGTGAGTAATCTCAGCTGGGACACCCCACTCCTTTTGCCATATTCTATTCATTAGAAGCCATCCACTAGATCCAGCCCACACTCAAGGGCAGGTGATTACACAAGGACAGTAAGAGGAGAAGGGGATTGCTGTGGATTGAATGTCCCCCCAAAACTCATTGAAGCTTGACCCCCATTGTAACAGTGCCAAGAGGGTGGGAAATATGATTATGGTATTTGAAAAGTGGGGCCTTTAAGAGGTGATGAGACTGTGAGGACTGTGCCCATGTGAATGGATTGATCTATTCACGGAGTAATGGGCATGGTTCTGATGGCTTTAAAAGGACAGCAAGTGAGAAACTTGGTTCTCTCTTGCTCAGGGCATTCTCACCATGTGATGCCCTGGTCACCAAGGGACTCTGTAGACAGTTCCCAGATGTTTTCCCTGGACTTTGGACTTCCCAGCCTCCAAAACTGGAAGAAATAAATTTCATTTTCTTGTAAATTACCAGTTTCAGGTGTACTGTTATAACCACCAGAAATGGACTAATACAGGGATTATTGGGGGTTATCTTAGAGGCTGTCTGCCACATTCTGAATCAAAGTAAGTTTCAACACAGACATTTTGCCATAAACAGTTTCACTGGGACATTCCACCATAAAGTGTTGCTTCTTCATAGCTCATGTCACAGACAGGAGAGATGGTACTCTCTGGAAGGATCTACCTGTATTGTGTTTGTATACATATAAGAAATGAAGGATTAAAAAATAATCAAGGAAAATCCTAAAGTGGTCTGTGATCTTAACTACTTACTGAGTGCAAAGTGCTTTGCTTCCAGTTATTTCCTGAGCCTGCAACAGAGCTAAAATGTGGGGGAAAAAGGCACCCTTCACCCAATTTAGTGCCTACAAATAAGTCTCTGCCCAACCCTGAGATGCTGCCTTAGCTGGTGCTATGCAGTAATGCAGTACAGCAGGAGCTGGCAAACTTTCTGCAAAGGTCCCAATAGCCAATATATTTTACTTTGAGGGCCATATGGCCACTGTCACATGGCTGTCCTATCACTGTAGCACAAAAGCAGCCATAAATAATATGTAAATGAATGGGCAATGTATTTACGCAAACAGGCACCAGGTCAGATTTGGCTCACTGGCTGTAGTCTACCAACGCTGCAGTAGAGAATAGCCTGTTTTCTGTCTGAGAATAAAACAAAAATTAGCAACAGAGGTACAGCAGAGCTAGTGCATTTCTACTTCTGAGAAAGCATTAAGCTTACACATTTAAAATGCTTCACCATAAATATGTGCAGATAATATTAAGAGGCTGTATTGGCAATATCCAACCAGACAGTGAATATATGACCTGTAAACTCTCCTGTTGTCTGTAATCATTTAAAAAGTAGGGTGAGACTGTTGAACTAATGGGGTGAGGGTGGTAAAATCTAAAATCTTTCCTTTGTCACCCTAATGATGAATTTCTACCATTAATTTCTTTTATTTGCTGATATGTCAAAAAACAAAAATCGTTAGTCTTCCCATGAAAATCTCATCTGTTTGGGGGATACAGGTAATATAATGGGGGAAAAATTTTTAAAAATCTTATACTAATCATTACCAAAGTTTACCTGAAATGATGGTAAAGGAAGAGGCTTGGTTATGAAGATTTTTCAAGTCTGAGTACCAAGAAACAAGAGCCCAGCAAGTTGCAAGTTAAAAAAAGTCTGATGGAATCTTTCCATTCCTGATCCATCCACATGACTGGAGAAGTCTATTATTTCAAACAATGGAATGACAGCTTCAGGGCTTATCCTTGCATTCCATCATTTACACTGCATCTCAGATATCCCAGACACTGAAGCTCAATTTGGTGTGCGACCCATGGGCACATCTTTTCCTCTCTAGAAGAGGGTGATAGTGTGCAACTGTCTGTAGACTCAGCTGGCAGCATGTGACTTACCCCAGTAAAGAAGGACATGGTGATATTCACGCTTTTCTCGTGCCTTTCACAGGAATCTGTAAATCAGACTCACTCACAGCCTCCTGGGACAGTACAGGGAGCTGTTTATAATCACGTGCACTAATACACACAATCAGTCAATGTCTTCCCCTCAACAGTGATCAAAAATTAATTTTAGAGATTTAACTTTAAAAAGGGACATTGATGCGATGTTCATAAATCAATGAGCTAAATATTAACCCTCATAAGTGTTCTAAAATTGGTTAATGATCCTTTCTGCAGTAAACACAATTCTTAATCATTAACACCATTACATAGAGCTACTCTTGAAACGCCTTAGCCAATGCATCACAACACACAGCATTCATTTTCTAAGCAATCAAAAATTCACTTTCTAAGGAAAGAAAATAAGGAGATATCAGGAATTCAAAACTGCTGCAGGTTTCTGATTTCCTGGTAGACTATAATCCCCTAGAAGCTATAGGTCATGTGATGTTCAGTGGTTCCCAAACTTCGAGATCACCAGGGGGCCTTATTAAAACACAAACAGCTGGACCCTAGCCCCAGAGTTTCTGATTTAGCAGGTCTGGGGTAGGGTAAGAACTCGGATTGCTTTACAAGCTTTCACTGATGCGGATGCTACTTGTCTGGGGGCCACACTTTGAGAATCATTGCTTTAAAGAAGGGGTCTGCAAACTTTCTATAAAGGGCCAAATAAGAATTTTGGCTTTGCAGCCCATACCACCCTGTCGCAACTACTCACTTCTGCTGCCGGAGCATAAAAGTAGCCATAGACAATGCGTAAATGAATGGTGTGGCTATTCCAGTAAAATTCATTTACAAAAACAGGCGAAATAAGAATTTTGGCTTTGCAGCCCATACCACCCTGTCGCAACTACTCACTTCTGCTGCCGTAGCATAAAAGTAGCCATAGACAATGCGTAAATGAATGGTGTGGCTATTCCAGTAAAATTCATTTACAAAAACAGGCGGCAGGCTGGATTCAGTCCTCAGCCATAGTGCACTGACCCCTGATAGAGAGAATGAAGGACTCTCTTCAAAAGACTTGTTCTACCTCCTTGGCATGAACAACTCAAAGGGACAAAGCGGACATAAGCCAGCCTCTCTCCACCCAAGTTTCTTCCNGATTTAGCAGGTCTGGGGTAGGGTAAGAACTCGGATTGCTTTACAAGCTTTCACTGATGCGGATGCTACTTGTCTGGGGGCCACACTTTGAGAATCATTGCTTTAAAGAAGGGGTCTGCAAACTTTCTATAAAGGGCCAAATAAGAATTTTGGCTTTGCAGCCCATACCACCCTGTCGCAACTACTCACTTCTGCTGCCGGAGCATAAAAGTAGCCATAGACAATGCGTAAATGAATGGTGTGGCTATTCCAGTAAAATTCATTTACAAAAACAGGCAGCAGGCTGGATTCAGCCCTCAGCCATAGTGCACTGACCCCTGATAGAGAGAATGAAGGACTCTCTTCAAAAGACTTGTTCTACCTCCTTGGCATGAACAACTCAAAGGGACAAAGCGGACATAAGCCAGCCTCTCTCCACCCAAGTTTCTTCCAAAAGGATCTTGCCTGCTCATAACAAGAAGCAGAAATGCCATGACACCTGACCTTTATCTTTTAAAATGTGTCCCAAGGAACCGTATATAGCGTTTGTCCAGAAACAACACAGCATGTTAGCATTGCAAAGCTTCAGAAACGGGGGTGTTATTCAGCATTTCTCATGAACAACTCAAAGGGACAAAGCGGACATAAGCCAGCCTCTCTCCACCCAAGTTTCTTCCTAAAGGATCTTGCCTGCTCATAACAAGAAGCAGAAATGCCATGACACCTGACCTTTATCTTTTAAAATGTGTCCCAGGGAACCATATGTAGCGTTTGTCCAGAAACAACACAGCATGTTAGCATTGCAAAGCTTCAGAAACGGGGGTGTTATTCAGCATTTCTATTTGTTTTGGAGGAGAACGCTAGAACCCTACCTCTGTCCCTTGTCACCATGCACCATTTTGGCCACCAGTGGACTGGAGTGTAAGCCCTAAGAAAGCTGAGATCTTCACTTTCTAGAAAAGTGCCTGGCATAACATAGGTCCTCAAAAATATTTGTTAAGTGACAGAAAGTCTATGAAATCATTAAATCTGTTCCCAGCCTTGAAATTTCTAGATTTACCCTCCCAGCCTGGTAGTCAGCCGTGCCTCACTCCTCCCCACCATCACAGCCCTGGATCGTAGGAGCAGTGTAAGCCCTAAGAAAGCTGAGATCTTCACTTTCTAGAAAAGTGCCTGGCATAACATAGGTGCTCAAAAATATTTGTTAAGTGACAGAAAGTCTACGAAATCATTAAATCTGTTCCCAGCCTTGAAATTTCTAGATTTACCCTCCCAGCCTGGTAGCCAGCCGTGCCTCACTCCTCCCCACCATCACAGCCCTGGATCGTAGGAGCAGGAGCGGGACACCAGGAGTGGGGCTCAGGGCAGTGCACGTCTGCCAAGCCCGCCACACTTAGGTAGATGGTAAGGACAGGGCTCCTTTCAGCCTCTCAGCTGCTGTCGCAGCAATAGCTTGCTGCAGGGAATCCCAAGGACCACTTCATTCTCCACGCACCTAAGTGATAGCTGGAGAAGTGGAAACAGACTTACACGAGGGAGCTAGGAATGAAAACAGAGATCCTAAGGCTGTTGATGGAGAGAGCCTGGCATGAGCATGGGTATAATGAGGCAGAACAAACTTCAGTATCAGAAAGGTCAGCAAGGGAGTGGGGAGAGGTAAGGGGGTGGGCAGCAAGACTGTCCATTGCATGAATCTGTGAGAGTGGAAGCCACCTAAGTGCCCATGGACAGATGAATGGAAAAGAAAATGTGTCATATACACAATGGAATACTATTCAGACTTAAAAAAAAGAAGAAAATCCTGTCATATGTGACAACATGGATGAATCTGGAAGTCATTATGCTAAGTGAAATAAGCCAGACACAGAAAAGACAAACGCTGCAAGATTCCACTTACATGAGGAATCTAAAACACTCAGACTCACAGAAACAGGGTAAAATGGTGGTTGCCAGGAAACAGGGAGTTGCTACTCAACAGATATAAAGTTTCAGTTACGCAAGATGAATAAATTGTAGCAATCTGCTGCACGACATCGTGCCTCTAGTTAACAATGCTGTAGTGTGCACTTAAAATCTTAAGAGGGTAGATATCAAGTTGTGTTCTTACCACAATTAAGAAAAAAATCCATTAGAGTCACTGCTTTTTATTGATGTGCAGTTTGCAAGTTAGCGAGGAAAAAAACTAGATTCTGAGGTCTGAGAATCTCCTGACTAGTTAGAAAATTTACATAAGATATATGATCTGTGGTGGTGAACTAAATTAATACAAGGCCAGTGAGATCATTTTGCAGCTTAAGTCACTAACAACAGGCACAATTTATGAACACTTTCGTACAATGGGGACCTGATGCAATTCTCTTAAATGTGTTTTACAACTTGGAGTTACACAAAGTATGGGGGTAAGGGGTTACATTCCTGATGGGTAAAGGCTAACTACAGGGTAAAACATTGGCTAACAGGAGTGTTCTTATCACTTGACATAAAATTCTGGAAAAACCTGATAGGGAGAATTAGTAACTTATAATAGATAACAGGGGGTTGGGAAAAATAATTTCAATATTAATCACATCTAAAAAACATCTTCATAGAAACATTTAGAATAATCTTTGACCAAATACCTGGGTCTCATGGCCCAGCCACGTTAACACACGAACCATCACATTGAGTCACCCACTGGCAGCATCCTAGAGAGAGAAGGTCAGTTATTGGTATTTCCAAGGATTTGGGGTTTCCTCCTTCCTGAAGCTAAAGGAGTCCTATCCTTAATTCCATGAGCTTCTCCAGTATTTTGTAAATATTCCAATAAAAACCCAGAGTTTGTTTCTCTTTCTGAAAATAAAAGAGAAGAGACAAAAAGAATGACAACATCCTTCAGTGACAGTGGAGCAGTAACTAAGCCAAATCGAAACCCAGCCTGGCCCGGCATGTCATTCTCTGACATTCGTGTTGAGCAATGTCATGTCGAGCTACACCTTTTCCACAACCTTGCATGGGATGCTCAAGTGTAGTTTCTCGTTACCCAAACGCCCTGTGGTTCTTTGTTAAGATGATGAATAGACATGTTGTAAGTCTCCAGGGAGCTACTGAAACTGTATATTTTCTTTTATTTTTTCCACAGCCAAAGGTAGTTTATTAATTTGTATCAGTAAAAAGCTCCTGAATGTGCCCCACAGGGTTCCTCCAAACCTGAAAGATGGGTTTGGGATTTGTTGTTATCTGGATTAAGAGCAACCATATTTTCCAAGCTCGGACCTTTTCTGAAATTGAGCAAGAACAGAATTGGCTTTTCTGCCAACACTCCGAGGACTAGGATCCAACAGAAGTCATCATTTACAACCTTCTCTAGCCTGCAAAGTCACACACAGATACTTCAGCCTGAATGGGATAATTAATCAATGATGGGAAATCACTTGCTGAGAAGAAAGATGGTTTAAAAAGAAACCCAAGTAATTTCAGCAGGAAAAATAGGCTTTACATTTGTTAGGGAAATTATTTGCCACCTCTAACCCCAGAATAGTAAGAGAGAATAAAGCTGAAATGAGAAGAGCTGAAAGTATCTTCCAGAAGCATGCCCAGGCATATACTTATTCATACAGACTCAGCAATTATTAGGAAACCTTAAGGTTATGATACAAAGAATTTAGCCCATGTTCATGTTGAATCCTAATTAAGAGCTGAACTCACCAATAAATTAACTTAAATCTTATTAACCATACTTAAAAACCCTTTCTGTCAGCGAGGTGACCAAGGACATTGTCTTCAGTGATAAGTAGTATTGCAGCAGGTACCCTTGACTTGATGTGATGACAGAGCACTATGGTACTCCTTCCAAAAGACTATAACCCCTGTTTAACAGTGAGAAAAACATCAGACGTGAGTTGAGGGAAAATCTACAAAATGACCTTTTGAAAAGAATCCTTGTCTATATTTTTCTGGAAGTCTGGAAGGACATACAACAGAATGTTATAAGGGGCTCGATGCTACGTGCTGGTAGGAGTGTTCAGCAGTGGTGACTTGCGCTTTCCTCTGGACATTACTCTGTTATTTAGGTTTTCCGAAGTATATTGTGGCTGTGTTTTTGTTTCATTTTTTTAAAATGTGTTCACAAAAAGTACTTGCCCCTTGAAAATATTCAAAACATTCGTACGGCCTACTGAGAGAAGGCATGACATGCAACTTCAGAGGAAAGAAAACGACCAACAGCCTCCAGTTTGAGACCCTTTGCACTTTGTCATTCGTCACTTAAAAGCCTGTGGAAACAGCACTTTTGAAAAATGGTGTCATCAACACTATCAGAACTCTGAGATTGCCCAAACTACCTTACCAGAGGCAAACGGCACAGCATGGGGGCTGTGTGGATCCAGAAATAGCTGCGATGCAGGACGTCCAGACAGTGGGGCTGCTGTCACTGGGGAGGACAAAGCCCACTCCTTCCTCCCATCTGAAGGGGCTGGCCCCGTGCCTGCAAGTCTGCCTAGAAGAGGGGAGCCCCCAGGGCCCGCCTGCTGCCCTGGCTGCTGCTGCTGGGGCGATGCCAGCTAGCATGGCAGTCCCACCGAGTGCAGAGCTGACATCCCCACTGCCTACAGGCGGTGGTTTTAGTAGTCCAGATCCTTTTTTATTCTTCATCCTAAACCAATAACTGTCTAAGGAATGATCTGTAACAGCAATTCTCAACTATGTTCTGGGGACCCCCGGAGGTTTCCTAGACCCATTCAGGGGGTCTGGGAGGTCAAAACTATGTTTATGATAATGCTAAAGTGTCATTTGCTATTTCCCACTCTCATGCCCTCTGGAGCATGTGGTAGCGTTTTGCAGGGGCCACATGATGGGATATGGCAGGAGTTTGAATGTAGAGGTAGAGACGAGAATCGGCTGTTTTCTGTCAGACAGAGTTAAGGCAGGACCTCCTGGGCCTCTGCTGTCTTTTCATGCTCAGCCCACCCTCCAGTCAAACTGTAAGAATCACTATTTGGGGAATGTAGACCGCTGTCTCCCACCTCCATGCTTTTCCTCTGTTAGTCTCCATATGGAACGCTCTCCTCCTGTCTCCTGTCGCCTGGAAAGGCTCAAGTTCATGCTCTCTGTCCACGAAACCTGTTCATTATCACCCTTCCTGCCCACCCACAAACCAGCAGGAATCTCTTCTTGTCCTAGAGCATTCATCCTGCTCTTCTTTGTATTATATGTTTACTTTTCTATTTCTCTAAAATCTCTAACAAGTAACTTGCTTTGAGTAGACTTGTGTTTAGTCGGTTAAAGTTTACAAAGCATTTTCAATATGCGATCACATATACTTCTTGTAAACATTCATGAGAGGTTCCTTACTATTTTAAAGCAAGGACACTGAGACTCAGAGAGGATGGAGTTTTTCAAAGGTAACACATTTGATGTGCGGTCAGGCTGGGTCTTAAACCTAGGTCTGGTGACCCCAAGCCCAGACATTTATAGATTGTCCTTCCCAGACCAATGCCACTTGAGAAGCCTGAGCAGTCTCATGGGCCGGCAAAGGCAGCGGTGGCCCCCACTGTCCTTCTGCTATTTATCTTTCACCTACGCTGTCTGAAAATGACATACACCTAAAGGGCCTTCAGAAAGGTTTTTTATTTTAAGGGCAAAAGGTTAAAATAATGTCCTAGTACCATTGAATCCCGGATAGATTCTTAAATACATAAATAAATAAACAGGTAACAAAAATATGTTGCTCTTCAATTTCAGATTTTATTCTCCCTTGAGATTATTTTATCTTGCTGAAAGCCTCTTTATTCTTGATATCTTTGCCATGTTTATTTTTGTACTTATAGCAATTCATATGCTCTTATAAGAAATTTTACACAAGGAGATAAATGCTAAGACATAGTTTTGAATAACTGTTTGAATTCCCAAGTAAGATAGGTATTACTGCCTACAATATGGAACTATAATCACAGAACGTGTAAGTAGCTTGCACAAGGTCAAAAACTGACTCTGTGGAAGAGCCAGAGATACAATTTCCCTACCCCTCTCCCCATTTCTCTGCTAAAACATATTTTTCATAAATAACTTACAAAGCGTTTGAAATTCTGTAGGAAATCAGTATTCATGGTTGTATTACTCTCATCGTTTTTGTAGTTTCTGTTTTCTAACTTCCAAATAAAGAGGAATATTTTGCTAAGGTTCACACTGGTTATTTTTTCTTCAAATATTCTTAACTAAAACCTAACTTCATGTGTGACTAAAACCCACCTCCGTGTTCTTTATTAGCTGTTGAATTACTTTTCAAAAATGCCTGAAAGTGTTTCTCAACTACCCTGTAACTGAGCATCAAGTCAAGGCCCAGTTTATCCCCAGCCATTCTTTACATGTGTGTGTGTGTGTGTGTGTGTGTTTGTGTGTTTGAGACACGTGATATTCTATCACTTTTATTTGACTATGGGACATACGTCTCACAGTATGCGAGTATGTCAAATAAATTATATTTAAATTAATATTATTTAAAGCCTACATAACATAATATAATAAGAAATATCCTGGATGTTAGAAAGCAAAGTTAAGAATGATTGCTGCCTACCTTTATGAGCAAAATCAATAATGGAAGAGAAATTTTGTGTCGTGATAAGAATATAAAAATTCTCATTCATCAGACAACAGCACAAGAAGACAGAAAGTAGGGGCCAGCCTGGAATAAGAAAGTAATGCTCATCGAACTAGTGGATTCATAGGGTGTTTTAATACATTGTGGGACAATTCATGTATTTCATGAAAGCTGATGAAAAACTCCCTTTGCAGTAATAACAGTACACTCTCTAGTATATTACTGTTCACAAAGCACTTTCAAACATAGGACCAGCACAGTGGCAAGAGCTGATTTCTCTCAGGTCTCCCCAAACTAGTTGCCAATCCTTGGGGTTGGCCCTTACAGGTGCAGTTTCTCCATCAAAAAGGACAAGAACTCGCCATGTCTCAGGATCCTGTGGGGAGTGAGTAAGATGATGCAGCACTGTACCAGTTTAATCATGTTTAGTCAGAGCCCTGAATTCTCACAGCTTCCCTGAGAGAGGTATTACATTCATATCTGTTGCAGATGAGGAAACTAAGGCTCAAAAAGGTTCAGTGACGTAGCCAAGTTTACAAAATATACATGTGGAGAATAGAATGTGCATCTTCTGTTTCTTCTTTAAATATTTTTTCCAGTACTTACAGCATTCACATCAAGTAGTATCTTAGATTCAGCACCATTTTTTTCCAGCACCATTTGGGATTAGAAAACAGCCTATTTAGAGCAGAAGGGAAATAGCTCCCAAAACTCTACTAGAAGTCAGCCAACAGTGGGGGAAATGGGATTGGGGCTTAGAAAATGCAGCTTCTGGTCCCTGGTCATACTCACCAGAGTTGTGTCACACAGAAGTCCTACAATCCTTCTCTTCTCTGTTTTGCTTGTTTGTTTTTGTTTTTCTTGGTAAAATAGGTTAACCCTCCTTATTCCCAGAGTTACTGTAAGATTCAACTAAGATTATTCATTCGGAAATTCTAATAATATCTATTGAGTATGCATGCCTGCAAAGAAAGCTTCCAGTGGGTGGTGCCTGGCATTTATCCTCAGCATCTAGGACGGGTAAGGCCAGACGCACCCGTGCACCCATGTGCACACACGCACGTGCGGGCGCTGCTCACCAGCGGGAGTGTCAGAATAGATTAGCGGCCACATGCTCTCTATATACTATGTACATTTTTCATTCTCTGTGTAATCCTCATTTACTACTCTTCATTTAGGTAACAATTGTGAGAAATTAAACATATCTGTGTTCCAGAATTATGGGGAGAAAATATCTACGAAATGCTGCTTCTGTGTACGCCATGGTTTTGGGAGCTGGTAATACAGCAGTGGGCAAGATGGACAAGGTCTCTCTCCTATGGAACTGACATTTTAGTCATTGGAGAAAGACAGTAAATAAGCAAACCAACAAATGAGGAATTTCAGATGAGGAGGAAGGGCTATGAAGACAAAGTGGTATAAACCCAGTGCCTGGGTGGCTTCTTCAGATTTGAAGTTCAAGGCAGACCCTTTGAAAATCTGATTCCAGAATGAGAAGGAGTTAACCATGCAAAGGTCTGGAGAAGGTGGTTCCCAGTGTTGGAATAGCTAATGCTAAGGCCAAGGGGAAGAAATCTCACTAGAGGAGCATCAGAAAGGCCACTGTGGAGTCATGAGAGATGAGCTTAAATCGACAAGGCCCCCATAATGCAGGACCTCGTCGGCCATGTGTGCAAGGGGTTGCATTTGGCTGCACAACAGACACCAACCACAGGGATTTCATCTAATAGGGTCCTGCCTTCTCTTCAATGACTTTGTATATAGTGGTAAGCCTATTCAGTTTGTACCTGACCTAGAAATATTCATTTATTGTCAATCTGACTCCCACTTTTTGTGTTGTGGGAAAAGGAAAATTACCTAAAATTTGGAAATGTAAGGGCAGGTTGTCTGCTCACTTCCCACTCTATCTTGCTCCCCAGTCCCTCCCTCTCTCTTTTCCCTCTTTTCTCACACACACACACACACACACACACACACACACACACACACACACACACACACATCCAGAGCAGGAGCCCACAGCTCTGCAGAGCCTCCACTGACACTCAAAGTTCCACATGCCTTTGATCTTTCTGCTCTGCCACTTTCAGCATATGGTTTTCATGCCTTTGCCCCGTGGTTGCAATATGATTGCTTTGCCTTCTACCTTCTATCTTAATTCAAGGTCGACAAACAATGAAGTCACCAGGAGGAAGGGCTGTCCTCATATCAAGAATGTAAAATTTCCCCAGAAAACCTCCCAACAGACTTCTACTTACATTTCAACAGTCAGAACTGTTCTCTTGGCCCAGATTCCCTGGGTGGCTCTGATCCTTTCCCAGAAGGCTCCTTCTTTTACCCCAGGGTTCCCTACCATGCCATCACTCATAACATGCAACTTTATTTTATGTACCTCTAAGGAAAAAATGCTGCCAATTAAACTATGATATAATGTTTTTCTTTCAACCTTAAATTTTTATTTTATACTTCTGAGAAATAGTTTTTGTAGACTTAAGACATGAGTCTTTAACCATATAGCACTCTTGCACGTACATAAAAAGGAAAATATTCATAAAATTAATTGCTTAGGTATTAAAGCTTCTTTCCATTCAGAATCCAAGTCTGTGTCTGCAGATTTTCTCCATCTGTTCCAGCAAGAGTGTTAGTGATGCAGCCTCTCTTGGAAGAGTGCTCCCCTATTGATTTCAAGATTTTCTTCTAAACTGCTGACAACCATCTGCAAGTTTTGATGTGAATGCAAGACAATGACACCTATATCACGACTTCCCGCTGACCAATGGCTATCCTGCTATTACGGATGTTGAAATGTGTGTGGGAAGGCAGTATGCAAGATCAATGTGTGGCGTTTGCATTTCTACGTGCAACACAATGCAGAAAGATTTGCGCAGCACTGAGTTAGACATGCAGGAGAAGACGCAAAGGAGGCCGTGAAATGTGTCTGGATTTCAGTGGAGGGGCAGAGATACAGAAATGGGTTTGTGGTTTTGGCATGGTTAACCAAAGTAAAAACCACCTGGCTGAAGATAAACAAAATTTATTTGAGAACTGGTAAACAATTCTAGAATCCAGTAGCACTCTGAACCAAAATTGTTCAGAATGCTCCACCCCCACCCACCCCCACATGTGCAGGTCACATTTATAGCCAGAAAAAAGGAAATGACATATAGAGATAACCTGATTGGCTACAGTTGGCATTTGCCTTATATGGTCGTGTTTTGGCAGTTTTCAGCCTCTGATTGGCTGGAGGTTCAGTTGCTATGATCAGCTGAGACTCAGTCATTTGGTAATAATTTTAGGTTCCCTTATGGTCCATTTATACATCAAGCTAGGTTACATTCCACTGTGTGCAAGCAACCTTTAGGTCAAACTCAAGACATGTATGGAGGCAGCTTTAGGCCAAACTCGTTTCAGTGTTCCAGTTAAAATGCACCTGAATTTCAGACTGAGGTGGCCTCCTGGCTCTATTTTAGGTGCCTTAACCAAATAGATTGTATTTTCTTTGTCAGCATCCATAAGCACATGATGTTAGTGACATACACGGGGCAGCACGTGACCATCTGTTGAGAAGGAGAACAGGGCCCAAACTGAGGATATCCCAATGTTCAGAAACCTAGAGAGTGAGCAGCCAGGGTGGTCCAGAACTGGATAACAAGGCAGTGATGTGGCATCTCGGAAACTAAGGAGGAGGAATATGGTCAGCTGGGCCAAGTACCCCTGAGAAGTCAAGGATGAGAGTGAAAAGTGACCTCTGGATTTGGCAGCATGGAGGTCACGAGTAACCTTGACTAAAGGACTTTCTGTGGTTAGCGACTGCTGGAGGAGCTGGATGAAAACCAGATAGATTGGACTGGATTGAGGTGGGAATGAGAGGGGTGTCTGAAAGCAAGTGAGCTGAGATGCTGGGTACCATTCAAGCTTTATTAAAGGAAAAGAATCTGTCCGGTTGTGCTCAAAGTGGGGAACAGCCCAGGGCTGCCCCGAAAATGGGGGACAGCACCAGGTGTGGGGTGTTAGAGCTTATATAGTGTACCAAGGGCTGGCTGATACCATCAAAGAGGGTCATCATGCTAATGTGGGTTGGGGTGGAGAACTGCATCCTAGCGGAAGCAAAGGGGTTTCTGTTTAAGTCAGGAGGCTTCTCGTAAAGGGAAGGGGGGAGGGGAGGGGAGGGGAGGCGGTGGGCGGTGCCGTTTTGTACTTGGGCTTGTCTAAAGTGGCGCTGGTTATGTTGCAGATCTGTTAGTGTCAAAAGCAGAAGTACACCGCCAGAAGTGGTGGCGTTTCCTTTTTCATATTAGGCACGACTGAGTGCTAATCCAGCAAGGGGCGCCTGATGGTGCAGGAGAAGTTAACTGTGGTTGCCAAGCGCTGGAGAAGGCCCGGGATGCGATCCAGACCACAAGAGCCAAGAGTCAGCTTCGGTCGGAATCAGTGCCATCGCACGGGGAGACAACAGCAGAGAGCGGGGACACGGTTGCAAGCGTCCAGCACCCTGTCCTGGCTTCACAGCACTGCCTTTATCAGCGGGGAGAAGTCTCCCTTTGCACGGTCTTCTAACACATCCCTGCTGTCCTCGCTCGATCCCTCCCATCTAGGGTCTCATGTCCGCACTCCACTAGGTGCTGCAGTGAGAGCTGGGGGAGGCCCCTCAGCAGACGGCCCCCTCCCAGCCGGGATGCCTCAGCCCCGGGCGCCCAGGGACCCCACCGCCATCACCGTCTGTCTGGGGGCGCTGGGCTGAGCACATGCCCAGGAGCAGCCATGCTCACGATGGGCCCTTTTTAACTTCCCGCGACTCCCCTTCCTCCCTGCCAACCGCACCCAAGTCCTAACCCCGAACGCCCCACCCTCTCCTTCCTCCTCGGCCCCCACCCGAGCCCGCAGCTTCCAACGTGGCGCTGCCGACCGCGCATGCTCCGTACACGGGGCACATGGGGGGCGGGGGCGGGCCGGCCGCAGTGACGTCAGCGCGCACTCCGCGGGTGGGCGGGACCGCGCCACGTCGGCGCGCGTCGGCCTCGCCCCCTCCCCGGCGGCGGTCCG
>NW_007728411.1:199301-276033 GCF_000696425.1 Galeopterus variegatus | reverse complement strand
CGGGCGGGGGCGCCGCGGGGGAAGGGCGCCCGAATGTCCCGGCATGGGGGGCGTTGGGTGCACGCAGGTGACCCGTGCGCGACCGTCACATCGCGACGCGACACTTAAGGTACACTCGTCCCAGTGCTGGTGAAGACACGTGTCCTTACCAGGTGTGCGAGAAACGGCACAGGTATGGGAGGGGCCCCGTGCTGGTGGAGACACGTGTCCTCACCAGGTGTGCGAGAAACGGCACGGGTGTGGGAGGGGCCTGCACACTAGTGTGGTCTGAGGGAGCCCCGTTAAACAACTCGGAAAAAGAAGAGTTTGGGCGGTTGGTATTTACTTAGAATGAACAGATGTTTACAAACAGTGACAGAAACAAAAGTCAGTGTTTCTAGTGTCTTACTGATGATTCATGATAAGCTGACAGCAAATCACACAAAAGAACCTGAGGAGCGGAAATAGTTTTTATCATTAATCACGCAATATGACTTCTTTAACACCCAGTGTCTTTCACATCCAGCTTTTCCTCAAACATGCTTTAAAAAGAAAAAAAATCCGAATGCTACACTTCTGAGTAAAGGAAGTTAAATCCAGGAAAGAGCCGTTTTTCGCTCATGCCGTCCCCACCCCTTTCTGCTCCCAGTTCCTGGTTGCTCCTTCGACTCGTCCAAACTGGTCGATTTCCACTTCTGCTCTCCTTTGCAATGACAGTCGATCCATATGGAAGGACACCGGTCAGAAGATCTAAGGCCTTGGGTCCCAGAAGCCAGTCACCTGGATGTGGGGGGTTCTTTTAGGGTCTTCATTGCACACGTTAGTGTTATAAACTCAGTCTTCTTCTAGTGACGGAAACCTTAGAGAAACATGGATGCTTTTTGTGGCTCATTTTTGCCATCTTCTTGTAATAGTAAAGATTTCTGAAATGTGCATCTGCCTTCCCCCACTACTGGACAGGAACTCTCTGCCTCCACACAGTGAATAGGAACAGTTCTTTAAACATGTTGCATTTCAGAGGATGTAAGATTTTTCGCTGGTGACAGGCTCTCAGCAAGAGAAAAAGTAACTGGCACTAGGGGTAGAAAATGACTAACTGATGCCTGAGAACTTAAGAGGTATGGGGTTTTAGAAAATCCTTCCACTGGGATAGAAAACAGGCTTTGAGGGCTTTTGTGTTGCATTGGTTAAAAAAAAAAAAAGTACCTCAAAGGGATTTCCTTCTTTAAGAATAACTCTGACTTTTAATTCTGACCACAGTGGGGCCGTGTAGGGAGGAACACCTTTATTTGCAGAGTAAACTGGCCAAGTTTATTCGTGGCAGAGTTATTTCCAGGACCAGGCAGCAGCGGTCCATTCACCGGAGTAATGAGTTGCATTAGTGTATCTGTGGAATGATCCAAGTCAAAGTAGCAGTAATTAAATTGCATATAGAGACATATCCCTATGGAGATTTTTAAGATCAGAGGTATAAACTGTACATTTTAACTACCTGGGAGCAATTTCATGCAGGACTCTGTTTTGAATTGTAAACAGCTAGGCTTTGTGAATTACAAATTAGTTATTTATGCCTAGGGACAGAAGAGGTGAGTTATTTTTGCTGGTGTAGCAGTGAACTTGGGATCTAAGTTTTGAGGCAGACACTTCACTTCTCTGGGGCTTAGTTTTCCTCATCTATGAAATGTGAGGTTTTGGCCAGATGATCTTCCTCTGGGCAAGTCGCGGGTTGGGGCTGCCTTGCTGCTGTGACTCGCCTGAGCTCCATTGCTTCCATCAGAGCCCCGGGAGTAGTTAGACCCACAGGTTAGCTCCTCAAGTGACTTCAGGGAAGATCCCTTATCCTTTGGTTCTGAATCTAGCAGGAGCTGCTTAGGGTATCACTGTCCCTCAGTAAGGCCGGTTCGACTTGGCCAGAGTCTGGAAGGGCCTGACATTCTGGGCCCAGAGATGTAGGTTAGAAGGGTGCCTTTTGTAGGCTGTGGTACTTGGCCTCTTTCCCCACCATGTCACAGAGGACCCTGTGTGAGAACCTTTTTTGGCAGGAAGCTCAAGGTGTTCTTGTTTAGTCTGGCATTGCCAGAGAGTTGGCAGTTCTGTAGAGTAGATGTGTTTTTTCTTTTTTTTTTTTTTTTTAAGAAAAAAAAAGGCAACCCACTATAAAAACGTGTAATCATCAAGGATAGCCAAGAGCACAGTTCATAAATCAAAATAACTGCCTTAAACACGTTTGGAATGCTTTCATTAAGTGCTTAAGTTGGATAACAGACTTGTGCTTAAATCCTCAATCGGAAATAATAAAATTCTCTTACGGTGACTACCTTAATGTTCTTTTGTGTTTTCTCTTTATTGCTGTCTGAACCAGGTCTCCTCCTGTGTATTCCCACAATCTCCCTTTATTGCGCTTACCTCCACCTGTCTGTCTCTCTCCTCCTTGCTTCCAGGGCTGGGTCTCATTGATAACTTTATCCCCAGGGGCCACCACAGTGCCTGGCATGAAATGCTCAGTAAGTAGCTCCGAAGTGAGACCCCCAGGCCTCTTCTGCCTCTCACTCCCCTGAAGTGTTCGTGGTGTGCAACTTCCCGTCTCTGAGCTCTCTCTCCACTGTGCTAATGATGCTGGTAGTCCCCACAACCAGTTTAGGTAGCAGAATAGTAGAAATAGTAACTAAAGTTTGTGAGTGTTGGAATGTGCCAGCGCAGTTTTAAGCAGACACAGTTTTAAGCACGTGGCACTTTTGACTTACTGAATCATCAGTCACCTTACCATTGGGATACTGATGACAATGCCATTAAAAAAAATTGACCAAACCGTTTGCAGTTTCTTGTTGCCAGCTCCTATGAGCCAGTGACCCAGGGGGAGCGACCCGAAAGGCCTTTTCCCTTAGGGCCATCGGGAGCCTTACAGAGGACTCCAGCCCCTGCCAGGCCCTGCCTCCCGAGGTGTGAGAGGAGCAAAGTGGTATGTAAGGTTTCTGAAGAGCAAGGAAGTAGGGTGCTGCACGGACACAAAGTACTGCTGTTGACAAGTGACGGGTCGCACTGCCTCATGTCTAGCAAATGTGCTGTTGTCTCCTGTCCTCTGTAAAAGTTGTCCAGTCGTAATGATTTGAGACCTCACCGCTGCTCTCAAGTATGCAGAGAAATGGAGTGAGACTGCCTGTTTTATGAGAGTTATTGCAAATACTGATTAGCAAAGTTAGAATTAGTGAGGTTCTTTCTGTTTCATCTAACAGCAGTAACATCATTCCACAGCAGAAGGGAGGACATAATTATAAGCCACTGTTACTCATTTCTGCAGTCTTCATGAGTGTGTGGTAGTGATGTGGATAAAATCTCTTTGTTAAGTACATTTTGCTGGCTCCATCCCCCCTACCCCCCATTTTCCAGGAAAGCCAAGACCATGTGTCAGTAAAATTCTCATAAATCTGATATGTGATAGCTTGGAATGTTACTGATTCTATGTATGGTTTTCTTCTAAAAGTACACTTTACATCCCCTGTAGAATAAAATCAAATGGAAATATAAACATGATTATATTTATTTAAAGTAAAATGAGAAATAGACCACTTTGCTTTTTTTAGTAACTGCAAAGAAATTCAATTCTCTGTACATTAATCAATCAGTCAGACATGAGTTCGGGATGCATTTAAAAGGTTGTGAGTGATAATTCTCCCAGAATTATCTTTCTGCAGGAATTTTCAGATTATCTAGGCTATTGTGTTGCTAGAAATGGAAGACTACTTTGTCTTTTAATTGTATTAACCATACAGTCACAGATTTGCTAAGCATAGTCCCAAGTATTCTCAACTAAGCCACTGATCAAAGATTGAAGGGTTGCTACAGTTTGGATATGTTTTCCCCTCCAAAGCTCATGCTGAAATTAGATTCCCAGCGAGGCAGTGTTGGGAGGTAGGTCCTGGTGGGAAGTGTTTGGGTCATGGGGGTGGGGGGCAGAATCACTTGTGGATAGATTAATGCCCTAAAAGGGGTGGGAGGGAGGGGTAAGTGAGTTCTCACTCAGTTGTTTCACATGAGAGCTGGTTGTTAAAAGAGCCTGGCACCTCCCCTCCCTCCCTCTCTTGCTTTTCTTGCTAAGTGAGCTCTGCATACGCAGGCTCCTCTTCTACTTTCTGCCTTGAGTGGAAGCATCCTGAGGCCCTTGCCAGATGCAGCTACCCTATCATGGACTCTCCAGCCTACAGAATCATAAGCCAAATAAACCTGTTTTCTTTATAAATCATCCAGTCTTGGGTATTTCATTATGACAGCACTAAACAGAGTAAGACAAGGGAACAGATAAGAGGTCTGCTTTTTCTCCCAACATGCAAAGGGAGAAAAAGACCCTTTAGTCTGCATTTTTCCAGACACTTCCAGGTAGGGCGAACTGTAGCGTTTTTAAGACGGTGGTAGATTTCACCTCGTTCTCTAGCCGTCTTTGGTGTGTACCCATTCTTGCCACTTCGGTGTGTGTCCTTTTCATTTCAGCCGGTGCTCTGTGCGTTCTTACCTGGTTTTATGAGTGCTTCCCCCTCCCAACTTAGAAGTCTAAATTGGGTCTCACTAGACTAAAATTAAGGTGTCAGCTGGGCTGGTCCCTTCTGGATACTCTAGGGGAGTACCCGTTTTCTTGCCTTTTCCAGCTTTTGGAGGCTGCCTTCTTTCTTTCTTAGCTCGTGGCCCCTTCCTCCACCTTCACAGGTAGCCGTGCCTGGTCACGTCCTCCATACATCGCACACTCTGACCCTGACTCTTCTGCCTCCTTCTTTCACATTTAAAGACCCTTGTGATTCCGTGGGCCCACCTGGATAATCCAGAGTAATCTTCTTATTTTCAGGTCAGCTGTTTAGCACTTAATTCCATCTGCAATCTTAATTCCCCCTTGCCATGTAACCCAACACATTCATAGGTTCCGGGGTGAGGGAACATTATGTTGCCTACTGCAGTTACTTTTCCCCAAACTGTTGGCCAGGACCCAGTTAAATGGCCCCAATCCAACTGCAAGAGAGGCTGAGAGTGGGATTGGTGAACACTTAACCAGTGCCTGCCTCAACCAGCAATCCTCGTGCCTGGTTTCTCCAGAACACCTCCAGGCAACAGAGCCTACTTTCTCCTGAACTTTTTGAAGTTAGCCTCCCTCCCTGCACTCAAGGTTACCCACACAGCTGCCCCCTACACTCCTCAGCTCAAAGGGGGCCCAGTCAGCTGTCCAGCAGGGTGCCCATCCTGGCCCAGTCAACACCTACTTTGTCCTTTGAGTCAAAGCTATGTCATGCAGTGGAACATGCACTGCTTTGGAAGGTGGGACGTGGCCTAGCTCTCAGTCAAACTCTGTGGCACTGTGGTTCACACCATGTCTCTGAGCTTCATCCTCACCTCTGGAAAGTGAGCTAATTGCCTTAGCACCTTCACAGTCTGCAATTCTCAGTGCAGAAAGCAGTTTCCCTTTTTATTCCTCATCTTCTTTAGAGATGCAGCTGTCAGGGGTGCAAATTCAGGAATGTGTCAGGGGCTTATTATTTTAGCACAAGCCATTACTTCCTCCTGGTGTGTACACACCTGGAAGCCCCCTCAGGACTCCACATGGTCTTGGGGAGGACAGGGTTCTCATCGGGATCCCCCCATAACTCATGTGGGTCCAGACTGTCAGTCCCAGTCTTTACACATGTTCGCTGCCTCTTGCCGTTTTAGCCTCTCCACTTTCTCTGCACAGGGTTCCTACCCTTGTTGCACGAGCTTGCACAGCCAGGAGTCTCTGCTTGCTAAGTGATTCTCTCTCCTCTCTGCTAGTAGAGCCATTTCTCTTAACTAAGACAGACTGTATTCCCTTGCCCTATTCGCATCAGGAAGTCCCTCCCACTGAATCTCACCAGTCCAATTCCATGTTTTCTTCGCTTACCTGTACTTCATTGCTCTACCTGGGATCATTAGGTTTCAGCCTAACCTACAGCACTGAATGTTTTCTGTTTTCTTTTGTTCTTCCCACGAGGACAATCCTCAGAACCTTTTGGCTCTTCTTGTAGGTGGATTAGCTTCCTTTTGAATAGTTCCATGTCAGTAGTGTTTCTCAGGCAAGACGAAGGTAGCGTACACTTTGAAGGCATGCTTCAATGTCTGCAGTCAGTGTCTTGGAAACATTCGTGTGAAGTAATAGCCCTTCCCGCCTCCGTGCTGGAAACTGCACCCTGATTCGTGGGGCGGTTGCAGTAGTGCGTGATCCTGGAAACACCCTTCTCATTCCACCTGTCCATCTCCCCACTGTGCATTTTTCCAGGCCGCTGTCAAGCGTTAGCAATAGCAAGGCACCAGGGCGCTCCCTGCTGCAGTCAGGCACCCTAACAACGAGGGAGGCTTGGGTGGGCAGTCGTTTGCCTCTTTGGTGTTTCCTTACCTGCTGCAGTGACCACAGATGGAGCTTCATCTGCTCCTTTACCTCTTGGGCAGGAAGCTGCCCTGAAGAGAGCTCTTCATTCCCCTCATATAGTGGTGTAGTAACCAGGACCTATGTATATGCCGTTATTTTGTATTGCTGAGATGCCAGCATGCTCTGTTCACTGGAAGAAGTCTAAGCAGGGAAAGGTCTACATGTAATTAAAGGTGCAGACTGCCTGGGTCCGATCCAGCTCCACTGCTTGCTAGCTGAGTGATTTGGGGGTACTGCCTTCCCCCTCTTTGTGCCTCGGGATCTGCTCTCAAGGGTTACGGTGAGGTGGGATGACGCCTGGAAGTGGTTATAGCAGTGCCTGGCACGGAGCGACCATGAGGAAGAGCAGAAGGTGGAGAATGATGTGGGATCTGTGTCTGTCTGGAAGCTTGCTCACTTAGGTGGTAATGGAATGATGACTTGAGCCCCAGGGATGGTCAGCTGACCGTGGTGGTGGTCTTTGCAGGATGCCGCTGCATCCTCAACATCTGTAGGTCAGACTGTCATCTCCATTTACTCCTGGGGAAACTGCTGTGATGAGACCTTACAGCACCAAGGATTTGAAGACTATGGAGGATCTCTCTGAGCACTAAATGGTAATTTTTGAAACCTGGTTAGTAAGACTAGCTAACAGTTGAGCACATCCCGTGTACCAGGCCCTGTTGGAGGTGTTTCATGGTGCTAACTCTTTTAATCCTCAGCTGTCCCTGGGAAGGAGGAACACTGTCACTCTTTCTTCACAGATGGAGGCCCCTGAGGCATAGAGATTCAGCAGCTTGCCCAGACATGCATGCACGCGCTCACGCACACACACACACACACACACATGCACACGCACACACACACGCACACGCAGAGCTGGGATTTGAACCCGGTTGTCTGGCTCCAGGATCCATGCCCTTCATCTCTGCACGGCACTTTTGCTAAGAGAAAGTTTGTTATTACTTTAAATTTGAAGGTCTTGTACAACCACAACAAAAACCTGACTTCTTTTTTTCTAATATCTTTCATAAAAATAATTAGATTTGCAAATAATTCTGCAAAGACTTCCTGCAAAAATAATTGTCTGTAGTTTTACAAATGAAGAGTTCTAGAGACAGCAATACAACAATCACAGTAAATGTGTTCCGTCATATCTTTTGGCAGTATTGTAAGTTAAAATGAATTTGTCTCAGCCATGAGTTACTATTATTATTGCCACTTTTTATTGCTGCATTAATCACCAGACATACTGAGAGGGATTAATGAAGTTAATTGTTTTTAGAAACTAAATTAAATGAGAGTGCTAATGCTGGCTGACTGAGGCCTGACATTATGTACTTATTCGAACAGTGGACATGCTCCACAAGAGCTTCAGGAGACTTCGCCATTTCAGATGTTGCCTTGACATTAATCATCAGTTTTCTTTGTGGTTAGTTGCACAGACTTTTTACATCTGTGAGTTATAGTTTAAAAGTTTTGTGTCTGCCAAGTTGAAATGATTTAGAGTTCTTTTTTAAATGGACAGCTATATTAGTTTGCTAGGGCTGCCACAGCAAAATACTAAAGAGTGGGCAGCTTAAACAACAGACGTTTATTTGTCATGGATCTGGAGAGTGGAAGTCCGAGGACCGGTCTGTATGTGGGATCCGAACCCTCAGGCAGGAGCGCCACCGCGCTTCCCAAGCGGCGCACTATCCAGCGCGCCACCGGGCCGGCCCCTGAATTAACATCTTTTAACAGTAGAGTTTCACAACATAGCCTGGAAAAGGCTGCTATAGAAATCTTTGCTGCCACTTGACTGGGCTCTGTGATGGCATGGTAGCTGTCCTGTGTGACCCATGGCTATATCACCCCATCAAAGGCGTCATCAGTATTTGAGAAAATATCACAGGGCAAGGTTTAAGTGAGCCCTTGTGTCAAAAATACTTGAAAACCCTAAAGCAAGGAGCCACTTTCTTCACATGGGTTATGCTCTGGTTACACTGCCACTCTTATGAAATATTTGAAAGGTGACCAAAAAAGACAGCAAGAGTCTTGGGAAGTTTCTAAGTGGATCTGGAGGAAGAGATAGTGTTCAGTTCTGTATCATGTTGAATCTCCCCCAAACAACACTACCCTTCCCTCGTTACTAATTGTCACTGCCAGATTTTCCAGACTGACTTGTGGCCGTGGCCACTGGACAACAAAACTTTCCAGCTATTCCCTCCTGACCTGCAGGCGGTTTCATTTCCACACTGATCACACCCCTCTTTGATTTCATTTCAGTGAAAGCTGGTGGCATGCGAATTGTGCAGAAACACCCACATGCGGGAGACACCAGAGAAGAGAAAGACAAGGATGACCAAGAATGGGAAAGCCCCAGGTGGGAGAATTCTGGTGACTCTTGAGCGGGTTTCACAAAGACCCATTAAGTTAAACATTAACGTTTGTTCTCTGTTCTATGCTTCTGATAACTCCTGGGCTATGATAAGCCCTGTTTTGTGTATTTTTCTCTTCCCAGTCAGTGAGGCAAGGGGTTTGTTCCCAGACAAGGTAGAAATAGCGCATCTAGAGCACATCCTCTTTCCTGACTAAAGCCCACCAGCCCACCCTGCTCCCACCTAGCTGCCAGGCCCGTGCTCCGGTTTGTCTTCGTGTGCAGTGTGGGGGAATTATATCAGGTTGGCAGGTAGACGCCTACCTCCACCTGCTGCAAGTGCCTGTAGTTTAGCCAGGGCTGCTCCCTTACTACCCAGGAGGCTGTGCAGAAGAGGAGCACATCGGCACAGCCTGTAGCAGCTTCTTTTGGTCCCTTGGTTCTCTGGTGGCACACACAGCCACCATTGATTAACCCTTTCCCCACAGGCTGGACCACCAGAGTGGAGGAAATAGGCGAATTCTTGCCCCTGCAGGTCTTCTGCACTCCAGGTTTCCACTGTCATTCCAGAGAAGCACGTGCCAACAGTCTGGGGGCAGTAGTTCTCAACTTGGACTGCAGTACGGAATCACCTGGAGGCCTTTGAGAACAGCCATGCTAGTTACATCTCAAGGGTGGGCTGGCCATCTGTGCAGCCAGGGTAGAGAACTTCTGATTTAAGAAATGTGTGCAAGCATCTGGGCTCCCCCCTGTTCTTCAACCAGATCTGGAATCAGCGAGGCCATACCCTGTGATTAACCTGCAGACTTAAATGACATCCCTGCTCTCCCTACGTCCTCCCCTCTCTATTCAACACCAATTTTATTTGGAGTTTCTGATTTTGAGTTTGGTTCCAGGACCTCGATACAAATCCATTTCCTTCAACCTTGTCATATACAGCCACCACAAATGCACGTACCTTTCTATGAATATGTTCCCATAGAAGAAAGTGAACGCTAAGCTTTCTACTTACAACTTGTCTCCAGATGATGTCTCAGCCCGAGGAGGAAAGAAAGTATGGAAAGGGAAAGGGGGCATGGAAAACAGCTAACCTCTATTTCTGTGGACCAGGCTCATGGTTTTAATTTCATCTCCTTCCAGCAGTCCTGAGAAGTAGCTGGTATTCTCCCTGATTCACACATGAGCGAACAGAACCCTACAGAAGATGTAAACTTGCCCATACCATGCACCTTGCTAGTTAATGGAGCAGGAATTTAAACCAGGCCTTATGGGGTCCAGAGCAGGCCGTGCTCCCAAAAGAGTAGCTCCCAGGAGCATGTGCCACCGTGAGAAGGGCAAGCATGGCCTTGGTAACCCCACATGTCTGCTCGTTCGTATCTCCCACCACTGGGTGTTTTCTGCAAAACCTCGTACAGTTTGAGAGACGGTGCAGCCACGTGAGGGGAGGACAACATTTTTGGTGACATTTCTGAGTGATTATTGACCATTTTAAACCATGAGATCAGCAATGTGAAGGTTCAGTACAAGTTACGGTTTTAAAAGAAGAGGATGGTTTAAGGAAAATTCTAGAATTATCTTTCTCACTAGCTGTTTTCACAAAGCTGTGTTTGGAACACAGCAGCATCAGTAACTCTCCTACTGGTCCACACTTCTTTATTCAAAAGGCTTGGTGCTCATATTTATTTCAAAATTCAGAAATTTGGGGGTTTTAGGAAGATAATACAGATGTTAGGAGAATAAAACTGCACATACCATATAGTGCCTCTAGTGGGGTCTCAGGCAGTGTATTGCAATCTGCGTGATGTTCAGACCAAGTGAGAGAAATTTTTTAAATGGAAGGACTTATGTCAGTTCAGATTAACTTTTGCCTTTATATGAGTTGTAAGGAAACTGTTGGTTTTCAGAGCATTCTTAAATTCAGAATTGAGGCTAAGAGCCCACGGGCCTGTAGTGATTTCCTTCTAGGAAACCTGGGCTGTCATCGCCCTTCTTAACACCCAGCTGTTTCTTTAAGAAGCAAGAAAGAGGAGGAGAGAGAAAGCCTTCCCTGGGAAAGAAAATCCTGGAAAGTTAATGAGACGCATGCTTTTCTGTGTGAATTGAAATGGGATAAGCCATTTCCCTGCCTAATGTGGTGCCAATACAATGAGAGATGATAATTTATTAGCGTGTTTAGAAATAAGGACAGAACAGCCCACTGTTTTTTTTTCTATTGATTTTTTTTTTATGAGATAAAATACAGCGTTTATAGAAGATGAGCGATTTAAATAAATATGCCAGAGGACAAACAGTTACAGGAGAAGAGATCTCACACCACAGCACTTTAGATTTTAGCATTTTGTTCACCTTAAAGATTTGTTCTCTGTCTCTGTAGAACCAAATATTTTGAAGCAGCCGCCCCAGGGTAGGGTTTGCACAACACATGAGCCAGTTGTTTTTGTTGCTGTTTCCTGCAGCCAGCTCGCTGCAGTGTGTTCCTTACGGGTGTGTTAGCGCTTGTCTTTGCCTTGGGCTTGACCCTTTACCGCTGGGGGTTAAACCACTTGACACAGCATTTACAGAGTGGGTGAGCCTGTGTACACTCTTCAGTTATTGATGTATGTTGCCCACACAGCTCCCTCTAAAGCCTGCGTCAGGCCTGGTCCTCTGTGCAGTAGTTTATGTCCACCACCACGCACTCTCCATTCTTCTGGTGGGCTGATGGATACTCATAGTTAATAACAATCCTCAGTAATTCTTGTAGAGGTCAATGGGCCTGGCCCTCTTGTGAGTGCTCTGTCCATGGTAATTCCTTTGATCCTCACAACTACTTTACTTGTTAGATCCCTATTTCAGAGTTGGTTATTGATTATTGTCCCCATTCCAGATTACAACTCCTTCTTCAGTGGCTCAGAGTTAAGTGACTTTTCCAAAGTCACACAGTGAGTAAGTGGCAGAGCCGACTTTCCAGCGCTGGCAGCTGGTCCCAGATTCCTCATTCTTAGCCACCAGGCCCTGCTTACCAGTCGAGCTCCTAGTTTCTCCTGCGCACTTATGAAGTGATTCACATCAGATTTAGTGCCCACACCACCTGTAAGGTGGTGTCACTGTGCCCATTACATAGATGAAGAAAGCAAGGCTTAGGGAGGTTGTACAGCCTGATGACATGTAGCCAGTCAGTGGCCCAGCCAGGATTTACCCTTGAGTCTGTCTTGACTTGGAAGCTCATGCCCCTAATATGTTATAGAAGCTCCTGGACCAACATGGACTACAATTCAGATCCCTCTGTAAATAAGACTTACTGATTCTGGGGTTGTCCATGACCTTGTGCGTACTCCTCAAGCCTATAGTGCTATCCATCTGCAGCCTCCCCCCAAGTAGGTGGGCTAATCTGTAGTTTACAAGGTTTTAGGGGACTCTGCCAGTTTTACTTCACTTATGGAAAGGCCCATTTATTTGCAGAATTTATAAAACATTTAATTATCCTCTTAGAAATGTCTTTTGGCACATGACTTCACTATCCATGGTACCTGAATCCTAAAGTTTTGTATTTTTTTTTATGTTTTGATCAGTTGTTCTTCAGATATGAAAGATCTGTTCTTCAGATCTGCCTTGTGTCAGATCACAGATTTTTCCTTAGCTATAATTCTGCATTTGCAGAACTCTGTGTTTTCCTTCCTTGATTTTTAAGACTGGTTTTAAGTTTACTGACTCATCTCTGGTGGCTCCCTTCCCCATTAAATGGAAAATCAAGTACCAATTAATAAACAACTGGAGCATTAAAAAGGTTATTATATGCCAAAATAAATAAATAAGAACCCACAACTTTTACTAGTAATTATTTTTCTGGCAAATGTTTAGACAACTCTTACTCCCTTTAATCTTGTAATTTTCCAGAGATTAAAAATAATTTCTTATGCTGCCAAGTTGTTTTCAGATGCTGTGTTTAAAAAAAAAAAAAAAAAAAGAACATAGCAGAAATGTGAATATCTTGCCCAAGAATTTCCATCAAGCTGAGTTCTGGTTACCTGTGACTCTTCATATCCAAGAAGAGTAATGGGCTTCATAATTAGCTAATACTTTCCTAAGTGGCTGCTAGATTTCATCTCAGAACCACCCCAATTAAGGAAAGCAGTGATTTTCCTCAAAGCCTTTTGTTTAGTGCAGTAAGATAAAGTGCCCAGCTTCATTATGTAAAGGGAAAATTGCAGACATAGAATGGACTTCAGGAGTCAGGATTTACTAAAGAAAACAGTTTAATGTGGACCATTTATGGAGGTGCTATCATGATTTTAAAATGGAATGGGTAACAGGAAGGGTACACTGGAAACTAATGGGTTCACTTGCCATCAAAAGGCAGGTGGCGAAAGGGGCAAATGAGGAGGAAGTGGCACTGGGTGGGGAGGGTGAGCAGGGAGCGGCCGTCCTCTGAGCTTGGCTTTTTGTTCTTAGAACCCTGGAGCTATTTCACGTCCTGAAAAATAAGCCAACAGCTTAAATCAACCAGGGTGTGGGAGGGACCCAAAATGACACCCAAACACAGACAGATGAGCCCAGTTGTGATACAGTTGATACTATAGCCACACTGAAGAGAGCAGGGAATTACTGAGGTAACTTTGGAAATCAGCATTTTGACTGGATATTATAAGGTGAAAGAAGAACTGTGCATGAATGCTGTCCTCCAGTTAGTAAATAGGTTTCCTGCGGGGAGATGGGTTAACAGTTCCAAAATTGCCTTGTGTGTATGCCAGGATTGAGCAAATAAGTAAATGGATTATGGATCATGAGATAGAGCTTACAGGTAGGGAGAAGACTGAAGTCAACTTTGGGCTATGGGAGGGGAATTGGAGGTGTCTGTATGAACTCATGTTTTAGATGGATGGATGGAGAGACAGTAGATACAAACATACATATATGTAGATACAGAAATGCATATGGATGAGGGGTTAGCATACATACCTATATTTCCTAGTTATGTTCACCAAGAACTGGCACCCGTGTAGCCATGAGCATCCCCAGGACCCAGATCTTGGTGTCTAAACACCATTCTCCAATCAGGGGAACCAAGGTTGTCTAGTTGCTTCCAACATTTTCTCTTTATTTTTGTTTTTCAACAGTTTGTTTATGATGTACCAAGTATAGTTTTCTTTATATTCTTCTTACTAGGGGTTCACTGAGCTTCTTTGATTTATGGTTTGGTATGATCAGTTTAGAAAAATTGTTGGCCATTATCTTTTCAAACATTTCCTCCGCTTCATTCTCTCTTTTTTCCCTGTGAGTCTCCAGTTATACTGACATTAAACCACTGGATATGGTCACAGGTTTGGATGCTCTGTTCTCCTCCCGCGCCCTCTTTTTTCCTATTTCAGTTTAGGTATTTTCTGTTGACCTGTATGCAGGTCACTGGTTCCCTTCTCTGTTGTGCCCATCTGGTGATAAGTCCGTGAAAGAATTCTTCATCTCTGATAACCTCCTTTTCATTTCCAGTCTTTTCATTTGGCTCTTAAAAATATATAGTATCCGTTTCTCTGCTGAAATTCTCCATCTGTTCACACATATTTATCATAGTTATTTTTAAATCCTCATCTGATGAGTCCAACATCTGGGCCACCAGGGTCTGTTCCTGGTTTCGTTACTGTTTGTTTCTTTACGATGGGTCCCATCACTTCTTCAGGTGTCTCAAAATTTTTAATTAAAGTGAGACCTCTTGTGTAAGAAAATAATAGAGACAGAAGTAAGGACACTAGGGACTGAAGTAAAGAATGTTTATGCCAGTCCAGAAAATGGCATGTCTTTTCTGTTCAAGCACATTAGTGGGCTGGTGTGGGTGGGCGTGCGCGTGCATGTGTCTGTCTAGTGTCTGTAGCTGATACTAGTTGAACTAGGCCTGGGCCCTGCTGTTGCTTGAGTTAGATTCAAGTCTTCAGAAACACTGAAGGTGGGATCCTAACCTTCCCTAGAAGAAGGGCTTAGGATACGAGTGCCTGGAAGTGTCTGTCTTCCTGCCCCAGCTCAGACCTCAGCAGGCTCTGTGTGTGTGCCTAAGCCCTGAGGGTGGGAGGTTGTCACTTCTCCATCCTCCCCAACCAAGGTGGGCCTCTGCTAGCTGCTCTGGGTCAGGCCTGGAGTGCTACTGGGAATCATAATATTTGCCTCATGGGGTTATAAATAATTGGTCAATGAGACAATTATATATAAATACGTCAAATGATTTTAGGCAGCCAGTGAATTATTGCATCTTTGGTGATTTTTTTTTAAAACTTTAATTTTGAAATAGTTTCGGACATACAGAAGCTGCAAAAAAGGTACCAAAAAAATCCTGTCTACCCCTCCCATAATCCCTGTGTGATAAAATTTCATCTAATTTGCTCCCTTCATTTCCTACCCTCACATATATCTAAATCTTCATGTCTTTTAACATGAACTTTTTCTGTATCATTTGAGAATGAGTTCCAGATATAATGCCTTTTACTCTTGAATATTTCAGTGTGTATTGACTGCAAACAAGAACCATATAATTATCAAAATCAGAAAGTTAACATTGAAAGAGTGCTGTTATCTAATCTATGGACTTCATTCAGATTTGGCCAATTGTCCCGCTACTGCCTCAGATTTCAATCTAGAATAATAACTTCATTTAGTTATATCTCTCTAGTTTCTTCAATCTAGAACGGTTCTCCAGCCACCACCACATCCTTTTTTGGGGGCAGCTGGCCAGTATAGGAATCTGAACCCTTGACCTTGGCGTTAAAACCCCATGATCTAACCAACTGCACTTTCTTTTTTTTTTTTTAATCTTTCATGACTTCAACATGTTTGAAGAGTACAAGTCATTTATTTTGTAGAATGTCTCTCAATTTGATTTCTC
Organism: Galeopterus variegatus; assembly: GCF_000696425.1. Classification (NCBI taxonomy): domain Eukaryota; kingdom Metazoa; phylum Chordata; class Mammalia; order Dermoptera; family Cynocephalidae; genus Galeopterus; species Galeopterus variegatus. The sequence goes on along the minus strand of NW_007728411.1, from coordinate 260,448 downwards.
TGATGATTAGATTCAGGTCACATTTTGGGATACCACATATCTGTGGGGCATACATTTCAAGTCCCTCATTGGATGTCTGAAGCTGCCAGTACTGAACCATATGTATACTGTGTTTTTTCCTATACATGCATACTTAGGATAAAGTTTAATTTATAAATTAGGCATAGGAAGAGGTTAGCAACAATAACTAATAATAAAATAGGACCATCATAACAATATGCCAGCATCACTACTGTTGTGCTTTGGGGCCGTTATTAAGAAGAATAAAGGTGATTTGAACATAAGCAATATTTGTGATACTGTGACAGCCAATGAGGGACTAACAGGCAGGGAGTATGTATACTGTGGGGACCCTGGACCCTGGACCCTGGACAAAAGCATGACTCACATTCTGGCTAAGACAGAGCAGGAAGGTCTGAGATTTCATAGTGCTACTCAGAACAGCAGGCAATTTAAAACTTATGAATTGTTTATTTCTGGAATTTTCCATTTAATATTTTTGGACCATGGTTGACTGCAAGTAACTGAAATCGCAGAAAATGAAACCACGGACAAGGGGGGATTACTGTGTTGTTTTTCTTGCTGCATCAAATCAGGAGGCACATGATGTCTCCACATCCCATGGCAGGTGATAACTTTGATCACCTGGATAGCATGGTGTCTGCCATTTCTCCACTGTGACATTATTGTTTTACCTTTTGTAATTAATAAGTATCTTGTGGACAGATACTTTGTGACTATATAAATATCCTGTTTCTCATCAAACTTTCACCTGCTACTTCTGGCATTCACTGGGGATTCTTGCCTGAGACAGTTATAACTATAGGGACAAGTATTGGTTTCCTAGGGCTGCCTCCACAAAGCACTACAAACTGGGTGGCTTAAAATAACGGAAATGTATTGCCTCACAGTTCTGGAGGCTAGAAGTCTGAAATGAAGGTGCTGGCAGGGTTGGTTCTTTCCAAGGCTGGGAGGGAGGCTCTGTCCCATGCCTCTCCTCCAGCTCCTGGTGATTTGCCAGCAGTGTCTGGTATTCCTAGGCTTACAGGTGCATCACTGCAGTCCTCTCTGCCTTTACTGGTGTTCTCCCGTGTCTCTTTACAGTGTCTTCTCTCGGTTTGTGTCTGTCTCTGTGCCCAAACTTCCCCTTTTCATAAGGACATGAGGCATTGCTTTAGGGTCCACTGTAATGACTTCATTTAAACTTGATTACTTCTATAAAGAACCTATTTCCAGGGCCGGCCCGGTGGCGCACTCGGTAGAGTGCGGCGCTTGGGAGCGTGGCGGTGCTCCCGTCGAGGGTTCGGTTCCCATATAGAGACCGGTCCGCTCACTGGTTGAGCGCGGTGCGGGCGCAACACCGAGGGTTGCGATCCCGTTGCTGGTAGCGGTACAAGTGCGACACCAAGGGTTGCGATCCTGTTACTGGTCACAAAAAAAGACAAAAAGGAAAAAAAAAAAAAGAACCTATTTCCAAATGAGGTCACATTCTGAAATACTGGGGGTTAGGATTTCAACATATCCTTTTTGGGAGACACAGTTCAACCCATAACAGATGCTAAAAGGTTATCTATGGCAATTTTTAGTGGTTCTCTCTGTAAAATTAATTGTTAAGATAAATAGAAAATCTTAAACTCTGAAGTAGAGATGGCTGCCCTACAAAGTACCATAAACTTCCATGTGCCAGCCTAAATCCCATGGCCTATGTGCCTGGAAATTTTTATCTTTGAACTGTGATCTGCAAGATTGAACTTCAGTTAAACCTCGTGGTGAACCAATGTCATCATCATCCCAAAGGCAGAGTTTCCACATGGTTGGGGCCTTGAGTGACATGGGGTGTCCTTATGAAGGGACTAACTGGTTGTCATCTGCTTGTGGACTGAGATGCCTGTGCCAGGGAGAAGCTCTACAGGAGGCACAGCGAGATTCTCAGAATGAGCAGCACGTGAGGCACCACTTCATGGCAGCATAAGACAGTAGTAAACAGCCCTGTCTGCCCTGCGAGGAAAAGGGGGGCACTCTGGTTGCTGTTAGGCAGCCCTTCCTGTCTGGTTTGCCTGAGTGAGACTCAGAGATCGACATTCTCAGTCTAGGCAGAGCGAGACTTTGATGAAGTGTTTTCCCAGCAAGGGAGTGCTAAGGGTGATCATTGTGCCTGGGACAACTTGGGCAGCAGAAGGTTAACAGCTAGCACAGGCCCCAGATCCCTAGATGGGAGCCTGAGTCCACTGGCAGCGTCCACTGCCCACCGAGTGCCATGCGGACGGCATCCGCGAGAGGCTGGGAGGTAGGTTGGGTGTCTGTCTGCCCATATGGAGTCTGCAGCCTGTTAATGGCAGCATCCCTGTCTAGACGGCTCCACAAGGGCTCACACAAACCCACTCTCATTCCCACCTGGTCGTGATGGACAGAACTCCTAGCAGGCCGGCTCCTCTTCTCTGAGAAGCAGTGCACTGGTTTCCCAGGGCTGCCATATGAAGTACCACAGACTGGGTGGTTTAAACGGCAGAGATGTATTGTCCCACAGTTCTGCAGGCCACAAGTTTGAGATCGCTCTGATGGTGCTCGGGAAGGGTCTGTTGCAGTCCTCTTCAACTGCTGTGGCTCTTCAGCTGCCAGCAGCATGGCTGCTGTCTGCACATGCGGTTCTCACCACGTGAGTGTCTGTGTCCACATTTCCCTTTGTATAAGGACGCCAGCCACACCTGATTAGGGGCCCACACTGCTCCATGTGACTGCATCCTAACTAATTACATCTGCAACAACCCCATTTCTAAATAACATCACATTCTGGGCTATTGGGGTTAGGATTTCCACTTATATTTTTGAGAGGACGCAATTCAACCCACAACAAGCAAGCAGCACTTCATGCCACTAGGCTCAACTTGCAGTGCCCAGCTCTGCTGACCTCCCAGCAGCAGTGGCAGCACAATAATTTATTAACCGGGAGGCTTACATGGCAAGTGATTCTCTCCCCTGTGCCAGTCCTGACTACTGCCCAGGATGAGCACTGCAGCAGTCTCCCTTCTGGAGCAGGGGATACTCTGGACCAGGCATGTGGCCCCAAACTTTCATCATGCTCGCCATCAATTTTTAAAAAGTCTTCTGCATTTACCCTCAATATATGTATGTTCATTTTAAAATTTTACTCATATATGTGCACTACACTACCACTATATAAGTTATAAAATGTATACATAATGGATGGTAACATATTAAAGATGAAATAAGCAATATTTTAAATGTCTTGCCAATCATTGTGACTTTGTACTATCATCACCTAACATCTCAAGGTCCAAATACCCTTGAGGTGAGGTTTCTCATTAATGATTCAGGATGTAAATCTAAATTTCTAATGGCCTTCCTGGTAATTTCAGGTTTTGTTGGGGAAGGGTGCTTCTTGTCAAATCTGATTAGATCATTGGCATTTGTAATGTGGTTACTAATGAGTAGAAGTGTGAGCTTTTCCATTTTTCTTATTTTTCTTGTGTACTGCACTTGTATGTGGATTAGCTTCAGCCCCTAGATTTTTTTGCGGCAATCTTTTTAAGCCACCTGTCCATTTTGTAAAAGGTCATTTAAATTCAGAATACAATATGTGAGCACAGTTCTAGGCACTTGGGATATATCAGGGATGAAACTAGAGAATTTATTTAATTACCTCATTAACCACACAGAGTAACTGAAAGCAAGTGAAGGGGTACAGGGCTTGTGGGTGGTGACCCTGCCACTTCTGGAGCCCTCCCTCAGGACTGTGTGGCCACAGTCTCCCTACAGACAAATGTATGTTGCAAATACTCTAACACTTAATTCATTTTGTTTTGTTTCTTTAGATAAAAAATAAATGTAAATAGATTTTCATGTTTATCTCATTTTTTCCAACTCAGTCATCACCTTCTTAAGCACAAGGGACTGCCTTAGACATTGATTGATTCATGTTGGCCCCAATACCAGTTCTGCTGTCATGTGTAGTAGACATTAAACATTTCTTCCAAAACCTGCGAATATGTGTATTTTAGCATGATCAATAGGATTGCAACTGTGCACATTTTAAGTTTTGCCCAGAATACGGTTTTGCCTTGAGCACAGAGCAAGATAGATGTGTGTGACGTGGACACTTTGTGCCCTAGAAGTCATGGTCTTTAGCATGTCAGGAACTCACTCTCTGATTTCTGCTGAACCCAGCCTGATTTCTCCACTGGCATTGATGGCACCAGAGAAAGGCTAGAGTCTGGCAGGTAGTGAATTAAGCCTCACCACAGAGGGACAGAGCATATGGGCATCCATATGTCACAGGATCTTGGCTGAACGCTTTGGACATGGGGATGAGAAGGAAAGTATGGACAGCCTGGCTTTCCTCTAGGGCCTGTTGCTGCTGGTAATAGGCTTTGAGACCGAGTTTGTACAACATCTGGTTCCATACAGATTGGAAAGCAGGTGTGATTTATTAGCTTCCGAGTGGCCCCTTACTGCTTCTCTCCTTCCACAGGCCCCCAGCCTCCTTACAAGACGGTGACACTCCCATAACACCAGCAGAGCTCTTTGTATCAGATGGAAGGGGAAAAGAGGAAATGGAGCTATCAGTTTTCCCTTCCAGACACTGCTATGCTATGTGCATCTGCACTAGAGTCAGCCTCCTGGAACAGATGACTCTTTTGTTTTTACGGTACGACTCAAAGGTTGCACTGTTTATCAGGAAAGTTTTCTTATTACATAAGCATATGAACTGCATTTAAATCAACTCTTCAGCAGTTGGATTTTATAGAATGAAATATGTAATAATAACTACGTAGAAGCAGGAGACCTTTATTGAGTTTATTACATTAAAATTACCACACCGGAAATTTTTAAACTCCCTTTATCTAAATAAACCCCATTGTCTTCAACTGTTTCTGAATGCATAGCACCCAGAAAATACTCGGTGAATCAGAAATAATTACCTTAGACTGTGACTCTGTAAAGATAAATAGTTAACTAACTTACTAACTTGGTTACTTCTTATTTTCCAGCTGGTGAAAAGAGGTGAATAGCGTAGTGTTGGTGTTGGGGAAGAAAATTCTCTATCCTCATAGGCGTGTTCTGTTGGGCGCTCAGCTCTCTCTAGGCAGGGTGTTTACTTTGATTTTTTGGTTGTGTACATCCAGTAAGGCAGAGCTGTAGTTATTAATGTAGAATTAATGTTGACTGCAGTGTTGAGGGTGGTGTTATACTCAAGAAATCTCATAGAATTGTTAGATCTAGAGCTGGACGCAATATGAAAGGTCACCTAATCCGGGTGCTCTCAGGAGTCCTTGAGAGGTAAGATGTCACATTTTGCTAAAGATCCAGAATGATCTAGATACTAAAAGGAAAACTATAGGACAGGAATTCACAAAGTTTTTTATGTTAAAAAGAAGTTTTCACTCACTTCTGTGTGTATATCCAAAAGAATTGAAAGCAGGATCTCCAAGAGATATTTGTGCTCTTAATGTGCACAGCAGCACCATTTACAGTAGCCAGGAGGTGGAAGCAACCTATATGTTCATCGACAGATAATGGATAAACAAAACATGGCATATACATACAATGAAATATTATTCCACCTTCAAAGGAAGGAAATCTTGTATGTGCTATAGCATGGGTGAACCTTGAGGACATTATGCTGAGTGAAAGAAGCCAATCACCAAAGGACAAATACTGGATGATTCCATTTATATATGGTATTAAAGCAGTCAGTTTCATAGCTATAGAAAGTAGGATGGTGGTTACCAGAGGCTGGGTGGGAAAGGGAATGGGGAGTCAGTGTTTAATGTGTACGGAGTTCCAGATTTGCAAGATGAAAAAGTTCTGGAGGTCTGTTTCACAAGGATGTAAATATGCTTAACACTACTGAACTGTACACTTAAAAATGATTAAGATGGTAAATTTTATGATATGTTTTTTACCATAATAAAAATATTTTTAAACAAAACCCAACAAAGAAGCCCTTGCTGCTGTGGTAAGCAGTTTGGTAGTTCCTCAAAAAGCTGAACAGAATTACCATATGACCCAGCAATTTTACTCTTAGGCATTTTACCCAAGAGAATTGAAAACAGGTGTTTGAACAAAAAACTTGTATATGAGTGTTCATTACATCATTATTCACAATAGCCAAAAAAATCCAAATGTCCCTCAGCTGATGAATGGATAAACAAAGTATGGTATATCCATACAGTGAACTATTACTCAGCCATAAAAAGGAATGAAGTGCTGATTCATCTTACAACATTTGATTAACCTTGTCAACATTATGCTAAGTAAAAGGAACCAGACACAAAAGGCTACATATTATATGAAATGTCCAGAACAAGCACATCCATAGAGACAAAATCAGATTACTGATTGCCAGGAGCTGGAGAGAATGGGGTGGTCCAGATTAATGGGTGTGTATGGGTTGATTTTTAGGATGGAAATGTTCTGGAATGAGGTAGTGGTGATGGTTGCATAACACAGTGAATGTATTAAAAGTCACTGATTTGTGCAATTTAAGGTGGTTAAAATGGTGAATGTGATGTTCTATGAATAATACCTCAATAAAAAAATTTTTTTTTTAAAAAGTCCTTATACGTGAAAAGTGGGAACCATGGCTATAGTCCAGCCCCAATGTTTTCTTAGCTGGGAAAGTGGAAGCTAAGTGTGGTGAAAGGGCCTTCTAGAGAGCCGTGGATGACTGTAATCCTCAGGGACGTCAGGACACTTCTGAGGGAGGTGGGGAGAGAGGTATGCTCAGGTAACGAGGACACGGATTGCCTCCTTGAAGAGGTACCAGGGTGGGGTTGGCTGCAGGAGAGATGGATTCCTCGGGCTCTTCCAGGTCCACTTGTCTGCACTGCTTGAAGCTCTGCCTTCCTCCTGGGGCAGCTTCCTGTCAGGCTGGCAAGGGTTGGCCACAGCAAGTCCAGGCATCACATCTAGACAAGTGGTATCCAGAGGAAGAAGCAGGCATCTCTTCTTGCATCTCTTTTAGGAGCAAGAAAAGCTTTTCCAAAGCCCCCTAGCAAAATCATTTGCCAGAACTGGGTCATGTGACTATCCCTAAATCAAACATTGCAGAGATTGTCTTAGTCGTACAGTTTGAGATGGAGTGGGTGTCAGAAAGTCAGGCACAAAGACAGTCCCTAGGCAATGTGTTCAGGCAGAGGCCAGTTCAGGGACGTCTCCTGGAGCAGAGGGGATGAACAGGTGCCCCAGATCTAGACATTGAAGAACCAAGTCCAGGGAGGGTGGTTAAGCTGAACATCAGAACCTAGAACTGAGCCTGGAGAGAAAGGTTAGGGAAGCACAGCACAGGCTCAGGATCCTAAGCCAGGCCGCAGCAAGAGATCAGAATGCAGGCCCAGGGTCCCGGGAACAAGTGGCGCCCAGACAAAGCCCGAAAAATTCCCCTCCCAAGACCCTCAGCAGAGCCCTCTCTTAAGGCCAGACATGGTCCCCAGGGTATGCATGTTGAACCTGGGTATAGACATATGCAGAGGCCATATATGTTTAGAATGAAAAATTGAGGTGGTTTCTGAGTAAGGCCATGTCTTTTTAAAGATTAGTCCCTACAGACACCATCAGAATTAACTAGATACTGCTTAAGTTACTAGAATTTCACTGTCCTCCACTCTTCTGTGATTTGTACTGGACAGTTTTTGTACCCCAATAATTTCTTTTAACAGCAGCCTTCAGCTGTTTCTCAGTGCATTCATATCCAAGTATTCCACTCGACTGCTCATAGCCGTTCATTTATTCACCCCGATATCTGAAGCACCTATGTATGTGCCAGGCACTCTTCTACACAGTGGTAACATGTTAATGAACAAAACAAAATCCCTCTTCTTACAGAGCTTACATTCCAGGGGGAGCATCAGACAGTAAGCACATGGACAGTTGAGTGTATGGTGTGGCAAGTGGACTCCTCAGAGCTATGCAGAAAACAAAGCAGGCAGGGGCACCAGGGTTTGTCATCTCCTACAAAAACTGCACAAGAAGAACCACCCCACCGAATTTTCTTACCACGAATGGTGTGTGGAGAGAGGATGCAAAGAGTCATGGGTGGCGGTCCCAGGATGTGGCTGTGAGGCAGTGTCCCCAGGAGCCATGGGTGAGTCTGGGCTGGCAAAGCCATGCTCTTGCTGAGTGCCACAACACCTGAGCACTTCTGCTCCACTGTGGACTCAGGGTTGCTGGAAAGATGAGGCTTCCGCTAAGGGGAAACTAGAATAGGATGTTTAGGGACATGGCTTCTAGATTTATGGGCAAGCCTGAAGCTAAGGATCTTGCAAATAAGGCATGATCGTTACGAGTGGTGTGGTTGGCTGCCACTGCCCTGGCATTCTACAAAGCAGAGCCCAGTGTGGGGCAGCTACAGTACATGGGCGAAAATAGTATGTCTTTAGTATTCCAAGAATTTGTCAAAAAAGTTGGACTGCCACCACTAACTAGATAACTTTGAAGTTATATAAGTCGGGAATAAAGAAGATTATAAATGACATCTGTTGAGTGTTCCTTTGGAGCAGTTTCCTTCTGCAATGATAACCAAATTTAGGGCAACTTTGGTCAGTCTGACTAAATTAAGAGAAGTAATTGCCGTTTACTGTTTTGGGAGGCATCGTGGGAGGTGGGAAATGAAGGGAAGGAAGGCTAAGACAGTAGAGTAGGAATATGCAAGTTCTGATGTGGATGTCTGTTTTCGAAGACAGTGGTTGGGTATAAAGTTTAAATTTGATTATAAGAGCACCAATTCATTCTATTTATCTAACATTCCTACCAACAGAAGAGCACAGCGTGACCTCCATAGCAAAGGTTAACTGAATCCAAAGCGTGGATTCAGTAGAAGTTGGACACGAGAGAATTGTCCTGATGGTTTTGAAAACTCCTCTCTGGGAAGGGGTGTTGATATCCAGCAATATTAAATAAGTTCTGTAGCTTAAGAGAAAAACTAGGACAATTAACAACATGACTGCTGTTAATTAACACGCTGTTTAATTCATGTGACAAAGTTGATACTCTGAGCCTAAAAGCACAAGTAGAATTTTGATTGGCAGAAATACGGGGAGTCTGCCGTGGTCGGGGGGAACAGCATCAGTGGTCATTTTGAAAGGCAGAGCAAGTGATGTCGCTGATGCTGGAGGGAGGGCTGATCTGCATGTCTCTCCTCTGCCCCTTCCACTCTGCTTCTCTCCCCCCTCATCGCTCACACAAGGGTAAGGGTGCCGTCATGTTGGGGTGTATTTCTCCAAAGCTGCTTCAAGGCCTGGCGTGGCCCCCTCACCCCTTGCTGTGGGTTATGGTCAAAAAGTCATATCTTCAGGCAAAGTAGTTTCTCCTTGTTTGACATTAATTTGAACCTAGGAATTTGACGATTATATCCATTTACCTGGACTTACTGGCAGGTCAAGTTTTCTAGAGGACATTCACAAATCAGTAAAATTATAGATCAGTAGCATTGCTTTAATTTTGTAAACCCGTAAGTTACCACTCTGTATCTTTTTCTATCTTGTTTCCCTGAAGCTCTGAAAATTTGGGCAGGAGAATGTAGGTCAAAAGACTTCAGTCCATCAGAGGTCTTCGTTATCTTTCTTGCCTGTCCCTTGGGCTAAATCTAAATATTTTCTCCTTACTTATGTTTTTTTAAGTAGCCATGATAATTAATAACCTAATATAGACTGTAAAAATGAATGGGAAGCTCACACAAATCAATAATAAAAACATCAAATTCGCAGTGGATTAAAAAGAATGTGAACAAATAATTCACAGAAGAGTAAATATTTGTAAACTAATATTAGTAAACAAATACAAAATAAAAATTTACTTTCTGGTATCCAAAAAACAAAACAAAAAAGAAATAAACTACGACACCTTGATGTTCTACTTCTTTGACTATTGATTATGTATAGACTGGCTGTATCCATCTATATTCCTGCAGTGTATTCAGCTGCCTGCAAACTGAGCACACCATTTTCCTCCCTCAAACACTGCTCTCCTCCTGGCTTTCCCATCTCATTATTAGACTCTCAGTACGGAGTTATTCAAGCAGAACCAGGAAATCAACGTTTGTTTTCCCTTTGCCCCAGTCCCTCACATCCAGAATCCTCAGAATAAAGTCAGGCCCTCTAGCATCAGGAACAAGTGTGCAGCCCCCTCCCCACGTACCTCTTGCACCATTACTGCAGTCCCTGCCTTGTGCTCAGAGGCCAGCTATCCTGACCATCAGATCTCAGCTTGGTAGTCAGCAGCCCTGGGAACCCCTTTCTTCCCTGACAGCCTTTCCTTCCCATCTCCCTGGGATGGGGGTGAAAGAGTCTGGGTTGGGGGGAGGCCCGTATGTTCCCACAGGCACTTGGGATTTCTCCTCTCATAGCACTTTGTCTTGACTCTTTGCTCCTCAGACTGCCAGCTCCACTGGGGCAGAGGCCGGGTACAATCCCGCTGTGTTCCAGCCACCTATTACTGTGACAATGGGCACGTCAAGAGACAGTTCTCCATGGACATCTCGTGGTTTTGCACAGTACAGATCCTCTAAGCAGAGACATTTACAGTCAGGTTAATGATATTTGTATAAGGAGACATTCCAGGACAATAAAGCCTGGAGAAGTCTTCCCTCCCCAGAGAAGGTCCAGAGTAGTAAAGACGTCCTTTCCGCTCCTCTAAGATAATTGCTTACATTCCAGGGTCAAGATAAGTGTCTGTTTCTCTCTCCAGAGAGGAAGAAGGGGAGGTCACCTGCAGCCTTGTGTAAGATCAGGGCTCCTGTGATTATTCCACCGCATGCGCAGGTAACACTTGGTTCTTATCATGTCACCGTCACTGTAGGATCAGCACGTGGGGAACTAGTGCTAAGGTCCTGCGTCTTCTGTGTGTGTAACACACACACACACACACACACACACAGTTTGTCCCAAGGCTGGGGTGAGCCTGGGCTCTGCATCTGTCACGAGCTCCCTGGCACGGGGAGCAGCAAGGATCTGAGGCAAGTGCACTGTCCCAGTCTCCATAATGTGAGTGAAGCTTATGCACTTTCCAGAAATGTATCAAGACTGTAAAAGGAAGAAAATGTTGTGTGAGGTTTTATCCTTTAGTTGTGGGTGAGTAATTATAACTTCCTAATTGGCCACCATATTTATAAGTACTTCAGAGGAGAAAAGAGAGATGGTATAAATGAACTGTCCATAGGGCAGAATTGAATATTTTTTCTATGGGGCTGTAATCTGTTTTGATAGTATCTGTCATTCAGCCTGTTGAGTTTATGATGTCTCATCTTAATGGAGCCTTGGGGAATGAGAAGTTTAGAAGTTTGTCCCTGATATTTAACAAGCAATTCGCCATCATTCAGAAAGTCTAATAGCCAAATACTGGCAAATACATACAAGCTACCTTTAGGCTAGGTTCTTTATATAGTCTTATTTTGTCTTTACAGCATAGAAGGGAGGTAGCGGTATCCCATTTTATTGTCAAGGAGATTTACTGAGAAAGACTAATGACATGCCCAAGGTCATTCCGACAGTAACTGCAGAAATAGGATTGGACTCCAGATGTGTCTGATTCCAAAGACCCTTGCCCACTCTCGTGCCTGCGTTTCTGTTCTCATAGCTAGCCATCTTTTCCCAAAGAGTTGAAGGGAAAGTATTGAGAAGAAAGCCTAAAATCTTACTTGGAATTTTTAATCCAGAGACATCTTTTCAGCACTAACACTGTATTACTAGGTACTGGTTTCCCTCCAAGCTCGTTTAAGATGAAGGAGCTTCTGTCATTTTCCTTCTACCCAGTTGTCAGCCCAAGGCCTGTGGTTGTACGAGGCACAGGGCAGCATCGGGCAGCTCTGCAGTGGCAGCAGCTTCCGCAGGGGCATCTCATGCTTGGCTGACGTGACAGCCCCTTCTGGTGAGCCTTCAGATCTCTGTGGCAGAAGCCTCAGAGCCAGGAAAGCAATCATCTACTTAGAAGCCACCCTCAGGATTGGAGGCACAGGGCATGAAGACTGGGTATGACTTCACTTCAGAGGCCAAACCCTGGAGATCCCCAAAGGCTACTGCACAGAGAGGAACTCAGATAGCAAAAGTACAAATAAGAGGAAGTTGGAGTCATAGTGAAAACCAATGACTCACCGCTACTAAATTCGATAGAACTTCAAACGGAAAGAAAATAAGCCTTAAATGGGAAGGGTGGTGCCAAATGGGCCCAAAACAAATACTGCTGAGGAATGGAACAGTTTCTGTTCATTTTGCCAGAGTTTCCAGATGTGGTTATAGGTAGAAACAACTGCAGACCTTTTCCAGCCCTGGCAAGGCCGAGCCCGCAGGTGTTGGGCCAGAGGGCAGCGTGCGTGGGAGAGAAGGGAGTGGAAAGATCAGGCCAGCAAGCACCTCTGGAACCGCCCCTTCTCCTGGGAGTAAGGTGGGATACACCCACATGCGTCTTGGATTTTCCAGAGCCAACTTTGTGCCCAGGTGGTTGCATCCCTGGAAGAGAGGCATTGAGGACCAGCCCAGGAGCATGAGCTGCTCCTCTGAGTCACTGGGTCGGCATCCCTCAGGGACACAGAACCAGAAGAGGGAAATGTTTCCCCTTGTGGCTTAAGTTTGACCCAATCCAGGCTGTGCCTTTTGTCTGTTAGTTCATCTGTTGGTCTTTACAGCTTTTTTTTAATCCAAGACCACATTTATGACTACTAAACCTAACAGTAGGGTACACGTAGCCCCCAAGAGCTCCCTCCCCTCGTCTGCCTGAAATGTGTGTAAACATTTCTGTCTAGAAAAGTCCTGAGCTAAGGGAAGGAGCCTGGGATTCCCGGGGTCCTGGCCCAGTGCTCCTGGGTGGCTTTAGGTAAGTCACTAACCTTTGGTGCCTGTCTCCTCATCTTGTAGGCCAAGATTTGTACATGGGTCTATTTCTCATATGGGAGTTTTAAGTGAAAACAAAATGAGGGGAAAAAAAGAATATCTGTCAGCTTTGAAAGAAGGGAAAGCACAGCATGAGTTAACAACAGCCTCATATGTGTGGGGTTCCTGTTATGTAGCTAGAAGCTCGCTGGACTCTGAAGGAGATAAGAAAATATGTCAGTCCTCAGGAATCTTCTGGAGATGGGTTGGTCCTCCCTGAGGCTGTCTGCCTTGGTTTGCTGGTACAATAGGTCCTGGACAGGTGTTCAGAAATCATTTCAGACTTAAACAGGAGTAGAGGTGCTTGCTTTGCCTTCAAATCTTTATAATTTAAAGTTTTTACTGCAAGTCATTGTGAAATGTTTTCAGGATAGAACAGGAAGTGGAATGCCCGTTCTCTGTGGTGTATTGGACAAATCTTACAGGTTTACTTTTGTGTCGTGCTTTTTTTTTTTTTTTTTTTTTTATTTTTTTTTTTTTTTTTTTTTATTTTTTTTTTTTTTTTTTTTTATTTTTTTTTTTTTTTTTTTTTATTTTTTTTTTTTTTTTTTTTTATTTTTTTTTTTTTTTTTTTTTATTTTTTTTTTTTTTTTTTTTTTGCACCCAGACAATGCACCCTTTGTATTTGGTCTTCACTTCAGTAGTCTTCCAGATAGACACCCAGCAGATGCTCAGGTGCTGAGCAAGTCTCCTTTTCATGTGTTCTTAGGATCTCTGTCAACACTGAAGGTGTCACAACCCAGCATTGTAATGAGGATGGAGATAATGGCGTATAATAAAATGGGGAGCCAGCTCAGACCAGAGATTGCAGTGAGGTGGGGCTTGGTTTCACACATCATTCTTTTGCTTTAGTGTCTGGCCTGGAGCCTATGAAGCAGTCTCTCCCTGGAAAGTGCTATGTGTTAATTAGTGACTATGGCGGGCTGTCTTTTTCTTTACTAAAAACACTCAAGACCTGTTTAGTTTTATCTCTTGCCTTAGTCTTCTTAGTGATTGTTCCTCCATGTGCCTCCATCTGTTACATCTTCCTCAGGTGTCCCAAGGAAGCAAGCATAACGATAGTAGTCTTGCTGGGATGACCCAGAGAGCTAAGTATTGTTTCCAGGGTCGTGGAGCCACCAAGTTGCTCGAACAGAGCATCATGGTGAAATGCAAGGACCCCATTAGAAGACCTGAGTCAGGCCAGCTGTACCACTAGCTAGCTGAGTGATCTTGTGCAAATCATATTATAGTTATAGTATAGGAGCTATACAGTTGTAGATGTAGATTGGGATATAGATATAGATGGGGAGGTGAATTAATTTCCATGGTTTTTATTATTCTAATTTTTTTGATCTGATGGGCTGTTAATACAGTATGTTCTGTCTTCTATCAGTGTAAGAGTTTGTTACCAATACTGTTTTAGAGAGACTAAATGTTTAGGTTTTTATTTTTTTAACTGCTTGCTCTTTGTAGAGGAGACTGTGATGGGAGAGGGAGGAGAGATGGCAGATCTGTCTGTATTTCTTTGGCATTGACATTCCATCAAGGAACACTGCTCTGAAAGATGGCTGTCCCTTCTAATGGCCGGGATTTTGCAGCTGCAGTGGCCAGAAGCATAAAGACGTGTAAAGAGGATTTCTCGGTACATCGAACACTGAATGTCTTGCTATGCGGCTTCTGTGATTGATATGCGGTTCTGTGGGCTCCTTCCTAACTGCAGTCCTGGAAGGATGGTGAGGAATAGTAATTTGAAGAAAGAGTTGGCAATGAGTGCCAGTCGTTAGGTGGTGCGTGTGAGAACGGTCTGGCTGTTGGTGGCTAAAGTGTCATCATTTAACATTGTCATTTTCCTCCAGATAATTTTCATTAGGGTGACATTACGGTGACATTCGGGTCCAGGCTGGGTTTGGCAGCCAGCAGCTGCATCAGTGAACAAGTTTAGAGTTAGCATAGAGGTGGAGGGGTAGATTGGGGATATTATTTTTTCTTGCTGTCCACAGATGTCTAGATCCCAAAGGGAGTTAGTTTACTTTGCACAGTAGACGTGTTCCTAAAGAGTTCATTGTAAATCATGCTTTCTTCTAGTCACGTTTCATTTCCTTCCCGACACAGTTTGGGAGCCTATTCAACCTCACCTCACCCACTGATTCTCCATTGAGGGCACTCAATTTCTGGCTCTCCCCATCTGAAAACAGTAAATGATCAGCAGACAACCCTGGGATGCCCCATTTCCTAAAATTGGCCACAGCTATCAGTTAAAGGGGGCAATGTCAATGTGAGTGAGTGGGACGGAAATTGATGACAGCGGCCCTGGATTGATACTGCATCCTCTGCTGGAGAAATTAACCACGGTGTTTATCTCTGCTGAATCTGGCGTATCATCGAGAGGCTTCCTGTCAGATCCAATTTGGGATGATCAAATTAATTGTTACAGGTGACGTGCTGACATGTAAAGAAAGTGATAAAGACCTCGGTGCAGTTTCCTTGTTGAAATCTCACAGTGACTTCTCACGGGCAGGGGGCGCAGATGACAAGCGGGGCTGGCGGCCTCCCTGTCTGCGTCAGCCTGCCCTCTTCTCTCCATGGCATCGCAAAACCGGTGCCCCATTTTCCTCAAGACCTAGTTAACCCACTCACTCCCCAACAATTGTGTTAACTCTTCCTAGCATTTTCCGTTGCTTGCAAGGGGTGTTATTTACCTAGAAGTGACCAGGCAGCTATTTTAAAAAGACATTTGCCGGGTCCTCAGGGACCGCCTGTTAATGACCCACAGGCCATTGCCCACTTGCCTGAGTTTCTGAAGGCCAGAGAATGGTGCCGTAGGAACCCACAAGTGGGTCAGGCTTCTGCCCCATGCCCCATGGGTAGAATGGAGCTGGGCATGCACTGGTGCTGCTAGGCTTGGCTGCCTGAGCGAGCATCACCTGGAGATAGGTGGGAGTGTTACTAGATGGGCTGGAAAGTGACTCCCGTTGCCATCCTGAGCCATGTAGTCTGGCCACTGTTCCTACTTCATGAATACTCTTTTAGTGGGAGGTACAGCAGCATCCTTGCAAGGACCAAAACCACTGGATGTCAGGCTACAGAGTCTTTAAACTCTCCAGCATTTTACATTTGGGACCTCCCTTCCTTCTCTAAAAATAGGGACTTATGCGGTATTTGTCTTTCTGTATCTGATTTACTTCACTTAACACGATGGTTTCCAGTTCCATCCATGTTGCTGCAAATGATAGTATGTCCCATTATATATATGCCACAGTTTTGTTTTTTTAATCCATTCATCTGTTGAATACCACATGATCCCACTCACACGTGTAATCAAAAAAAAAAGTGGTTGACATAGAAGTAGAGAGTAGAATAATGGTTACCAGAGACTTAGAGGGGAGGGGTGGAGGGGAGAAGAGGTGAACTAACAGGTACAAAACTACACTATCCACCCTGTGTGAGTCATTGTGCAGTGTACGCTTGGATTGAAACAACACACTGCACCCCACACATAGTGCAAGTAAATGTTAAAATAAAAATAAATTTTTTTAAAAAATAGGGACTCAGCAACTGTCCGTGAAACTCCCTTCACTTTGCATACAAGGAAGTTTAAGTCCATTTGAGACTCAACTCTAGGAAGTGCAGAGATCCTTATAGTCTGCATATCTGTGTATCGGTATACCTGTTTTTCTTCATTTTTCAAATCCTTTTGAATTTTTCTCTTTATATTTTTCCTGATCTTATTTTGGTCTACTTGTATTACAGGTTTTCTTGCCATAAGAAGTATGAATGCAGTTATCAGAATATTAATTTAAATTACGATTTTTTTTTTTTAAAGAGTCACTAACAAGGTCTTGTGATAGGTCTGATCTCTGCTATCACTTTGAAGTGGTGATAAATGTAAACCACATTTGGAGATATCTGCAGCAACAGTAAGGTGATTTAAAAATGTCTGTGTTTTCTGTTAACAAAAAGTTACAGATACTGCTGATACTACTGTGATTTATTGCCTGGCTTCATAATGAGAGGGAATGCTAACTATCACTTAGATGTTAATGGAAATAAAGATGTAGGGTGGGTAGTTGGTTTGTTTGTTTCCCCTAGCCTAGTTCATGGATGTCCTAAGTTCTCTTTTGGGTTCCTTGGGTTAAGAACTTCATCCTACACCTCTTAGATCTGTGTTATATCAAACCATATGTCTAAACACATATGTGAAGTCTACTCTGATTTTCTCTTGCATCAGACACCTTTGCAAAGGTCCGGATTTTGGTGGGACTGTCATGTTCCAAAGCCCATGTGTGCCCTCGGTGTGGAGAGAACCCACAGCTTTGTTTAAGTGATTTGGTTGTGAGTCCACATTATTACTGCCAGTCCCAATCACCCTTTTCATTTCCAAATGCAAAGAGAAAATACACAGGCTGACTGATGGAATTTTCCCTTGTAGGATGTCTGTCCCTAATGCTCAGCCCTCAGGCCTCTGTGCTTTTTTCCATTCACCATCCACCGGAGGACTTGCATGTTTTCCTGCCTTAGTCATTACCCAGGGGAGGGATAACTGCCACATCATGCACCCCCACTCTGAGGCCTCTCCAGAGCACACCCACCCCTGGCTGCCTGCAGGGACGGCTGCTTCAGGCTGTCGAGCTCCATTGCAGCTCTGAATGGGAGGCAGTGCAGAGAGCCCAGGGCTTGGGACACAAGACTTGGGTTTTAGATCCAGCTTTGTGACTCGCTGCCTTGTGCTCGTGGAAAAACACTAACTCTGAAAGCCTGGGCTTCTTGGGTATAAAATGGGGGTGAAATAATAATCCGTCTCAGATGAGAAGACACCAGCTTTGTGTAAGATGCAGCATGTTATGAATGGCGGTCCTTGCTCACTGTCTGTTTCAGTCACAGCCTCTCTCATTTTCCGCTTCCCCTGGGCTTGAAAACCAGTCATCTTTCTTCTCCTCCTCTGCTGTCCAGCCCAATCCTATCACTATTCCTTTGACTTAACTCCCCAAAGTAAATATTCCGACTGCCGTGGACCCTAGCCTTGGTTTACCGCAGTAACCTCTTACTGGTCTCTCTGCCTGGGTCTTCCCCCAGTCCATTTTATCTTAGATTCCAATATTAAGATGTCTTTCTGACATTCCAGTTTCCCCACTTGATAACCATTACTCCTTGGGAGTAAATCATGGAGCCTCTGGCTGGAGAACGTGTGCCCCATGGACCATGCCTTGGAGTCCCCCTCAGGCTCCCCTCCACTTCAACAAGAACAGCCCCCCCTTAGATCCATTTGATATATTGGGGTTCCATTGAGACTGGATGTTTTAAAAGGGGGATTTTGTGCTACTGGGGGAAAAACTGATAACCACTGATGTGGTTCAGTGCTGTCATTTTGGAATTGAATAAACAGAAACCCTGGGAAGCCAGGGGCTTTCCCATTGACTTCCAAGCTAATTCACAGAACCACAGGGCTTGCGTAGCCCTGGTCCAGAGCTCTCCCCACTGTGCCCCTTGGCCTCATGGGCTCCTGCTCTTTGCAACCTGTCATTTAAGGTGCTGCCCAGTCTCACTCCATTCAGCCTTCTTTGTGGACCATTTCCCATGAATTGTGACCTGAGCGTGCAAGTGTCTGCTCAGTTATCAGACCACATGATGCTCATTCCTCCTGCAGGCCTTTGCATCTGGAAGGTTCTCTTGACTCATCAAATTGTGCTGATCCTCCCAGGCCCCACACACACCACTTCTTCACAAAGCCTTGCCTTGCTTCTGCAGCCCCAGGAGCAAATCCCACCTGGGTTCTTTCTGCACATGCCTTAAGTGTCCCTGTGGTAGTCTGCTAGGGCTGCCTTAACAAAGGACTGCAGATGGGGCGGCTGAAACAGCAGGTGTGTGCTGTCTCACACCTCTGGAAGCCAGAAGTTCTACATCAAGGTGTCCCCAGGGTTGGTTCCTTTGGAGGCCTCTCCCCTTGGCTTGTAGGTGGCTCCGTCTCTCTGTGTCTCCATGTCCCTCTGTGTGTCTGTGTCCTAATTTTTTTTTTAATATGGACACCAGTCATACTGGATTAAGGTCCATCCACCTGAGTGATCTCGTTTTTAACGTAATTACCTCTTTAAAGGCTCTGTCTCCAAATGCAGTCGTGTTCTGAGGTTTTGGGCGTTCATTCTTTAACATGTGAATGTTGGATGCAGAACAAACTGGGGTGGGAAGGGCATTTCAACCCAGAACAGCCTCTCAGCACAGGGTCATCACCTGCCTCACGTGCTTCCAGCCCTGCCTGGTGCTGATGCTGAAAGTGTCGCCTCTTTGAGGAAGGTCTGTGTACTGCTATTATCCCTGCAGTGCTTGCAAATGCTGGACGTTGTTAGAGGAGAAACTGAGTCTGGAGTCCAGTGCATACCCAGTGCTTGAGGGCAGACATGTGTAGGGGAGGACGGTGAGAAGTACCAAACAGGTCAACTGTAGGAGTTCAGAGGATTCTAAATGCCAGGAAAAAGCACTGCTATCGTAGCTGTCACAGTGTCCTCAAAGCACCGAATGGGGAGGTGTTCATTTGGAGAGGCCTATAAAGTGTTTCTTAATCAAGCTAAGGTAATTATGCTCCAGTCAGACCTCCTCTGGCCCCAGTCCCACTCTGTCCAAGGCTGGCTTTCGGGAGAAGGTGAATGGAGACACAGGGCTCTTGGCTCTGGGGTGAAATTCTAAGGTAATTTAGCATTAGTAGACACAGGGAAGGTAAAAGCCTCAACTTCCCTGGCAGGGGTGGGCTTCGCTGAAGCTCTGTTTAATCTTTAAGCCACAGTGGGTTGAAATTGTCTGTGTCAGTGGATCGCCCCCTGCATGGAATCCTCACTGAGTACCCGGCCCTGGAATGGGGTGGAGAGGCCCTGAGCATGGAGCCGGTCCTGAGAGCCAGGAATGTGCTGCTGTCTGCAGTTGCAGGCTGCCCATTGCTGTGGTCATGCATGTTCCCCTGTGAGGGGCTCAGGCTGGGACAGGTTGAGTCGAGGGCACAAG
Source organism: Galeopterus variegatus (assembly GCF_000696425.1). Lineage (NCBI taxonomy): Eukaryota > Metazoa > Chordata > Mammalia > Dermoptera > Cynocephalidae > Galeopterus > Galeopterus variegatus. The sequence goes on along the minus strand of NW_007728411.1, from coordinate 240,595 downwards.
AGTAGGCTGTGGCACGTGGCTGTTCCTGGGTTTTTAGTCTGGGCTGGGCCTCGCCACAGCCTGGGCATCTTCCCCGACGCCGGGCTGCAGGCTCCGGTGGGAGACACCATCTGCCTCTGGCCAGGACACACACCGGGGGAAGAACATTCCCCTCCTGGATGCTCCCCATCATCCTCAGAGGACAGTGCAGGTCCTCGTTCAAGATGCCTTCTCAGCCCCACTCCCCACTGCACTCCCCTGCCCCATCCTTCCATGCGGTCCCTCCTTCCTTCCCTCCTCTGCGTCTCCCCAGCACACCCACCCTCCCACCAGGCTTCCAGACCCGACTTCAAAGGCCACCTTATCTCACTGAGAATACTCTGTCATTCCTGAGCCCCACAGAGTCTTCTGTGACTCTTCAGTGTCCTGTCTGATGTCGTAGCTGCAGACACATCACATTTCCCAGTGCAGGGAGGCGAGCGCAGGGTGAGAGCGGGGCTGACTCTCTCTGCTAGAGCTGCTCTGTGGTTTTGGCCCAATAACTGCATCTCTCTGGGCCTGTTTCCCTACTTGAAGATGGGCCAGTGATACTTTGTTCATAGGATTTTTCAAAAGATGTAACGTGATCAAGGCTGGTTAAGGCCTCCAAGTGGCACCTGGCCAGTGGCAGGCTCTTGGAAGGGCCTTGCCCAGCCCGCTAAGGCTGCAGGGCTGGGTTGTTCTGTAGTGGGGCGGGAGAGGCAGCCAGGGTATTGAAAAGCATTTCCTTGTTTGTCTTCATGTCCTCAATGTGAGGAAGCTGATTTTCCCTAATTTGTTTTTGAAGGTGGAGATGACCAGACCTCCTGGGGCTGCCCCCCTCCAGTGGGCATTGTTCCCTTGGAGCAGAACCTGGTTCTCAGCCTCACCTGGGGCTGGTTAAACACAGATAGCTTGGCCCAGAGTTATGGATGGAGGTGGACGGGGTGGGGCCCGAGAATGTGCTTTTCTGCCCAATTCCAGGTGAATCACTCTTCCCTCTGGGGCATCACCTGGGACATGTTATGAGCAGGTAACTGCTGCTTCGTTTACGTTAGCCACATTTTCAGTGCCATTGTGGAGTGTGGGTACATTCTTTGTGCAGTGTCTTGCTAGTGTGCAAGTCCTGAAAAGTACTCTCGGATAAAGAGAGCCCTGTGGTCAGAGGATCAGAGAGTTTGGGCAAGCATCCTCCTCGGGTCCCTCTTGGAAATTCACACGCACTTTAGCTTAGGACCTGGCAAAAGGCCCTACCTCAGAGAACGCCGCACACCTGTTAAGCCCAACATTTGCCAAACCCAAGTGCCCACGAAGCCATCCTCTGGGCGTTGTGGTGGGATGTTTATGAACACACGTGGGCACTGAGGTGGGCTATGGAAACCTTCAACAAACCTCCAGTGGTGGAATTTATTTAGCATGTTACCTATTTGACTGGTTCCCCTCTGGGAATATACTGTTTGGGTCTCTACACCGTGCAACAGTTACACTGTAAATAGACAGGGTATTGAATTTTTTATTTATCTTCCATCCCAAGTAATTTGTCCAAGTTTTTCTAGGAATGTGTGTACATATTTTGAAAATGTACAAACCTAAAAATATTTAAAAAGCATAACCTCATGCAGTAGAACTGCACCAATTTGTGTTAATTGTAGCGAATGATAATCTGATATGCTTTTTAAAAATCCAAATTCTTGGGCTGGCCCGGTGGCGCACTCGGTAGAGTGCGGCGCTTGGGAGTGCGGCGGCGCTCCCGCCGAGGGTTCGGATCCCATATAGAGACCAGTCCGCTCACTGGTTGAGCGCGGTGCGGGCACGACACCGAGGGTTGCGATCCCGTTGCCGGTCGCGGTACGGGGGCGACACCGAGGGTTGTGATCCCATTACCGGTCACGAAAAAAAGACAAAAAGGGAAAAAAAAAATCCAAATTCTTAAATATTTATGAAGAAATGTGATGATGTTACTTTCATAATCACACAGTAGTTCAGACTTGTCTACAGAATGGTGTCCAGTAAACTCCTCATAGAAGAGACATGATTTAATGCTAAGTAAGAATTATTTGTAATCAACATATCAATTATTTGTGTGTAGGTTTTCATTACAGGGTGTTTGGATGTCTTCCCCAAACCTTATTTTCTTAAATTCTTCCTGCCATCTCATTTATGTTGCCTGTTTTCCCAGCCTTTCTCCCAGTGAACATAAACTTAGAATTAGTGAAATCCAACTAAATAAGGTTTTACTCTGTTGGAAAAACCATTCACCTTATAACAAGCACACACAGTCCTCCTGTGCCCGTGTGTATCTGGTCCGAGGTTCTGAGATCATTTGACAGTGGTCATGACCTTACCTGTTGGCCCTGAACCCCATTCTCTTAACAGACCTGTAGTGCAGGACTTCACCTGTGTAACACAGTGACTTTCACTCATTGTTTGATACAGAGAAGAGTGGAAGCTCAGGAAACTGTCATCCTTCAGTGTGTTGCTCAGAGTCAACCTTGTTTTTCAGAGTGTAAGTTGTAGCCCCTTGGTGGGCCATGAAGTTGGTTAGTGGGTAGACATCAGCATTTTAAGAAAATGGAATAGAATCAAGAAGAAAATATTAGAGTACATCCCAAGCTAACAAGCGTCAGAATTGTTTGTTTTAAGGGCGTGTGTGTGTGTGTGTGCGAGTGTGCTTCCGTGCACAATGGATTACAATGAAAAATGATCCAAATTTTTATTGTGCGAAAGCCATTCGATAGAAAATATTTTAAACACTTTCAGAGTAGAGAAGAATTAATAATTAAGATTAAGCATTTCCTCCTTAAAATTATAAGAAAAGGCTGAGATGGGACTGACAATTTGGAAGAAAGTCCCTGATTGCATTTGTTTTATTCTGCTTTGCCAAGAGTTTTGCTTAATTGAGTGAATCCAGTTTTACCCTATGTACATAAATGTATAGCGCTGACATAGCTTCTCCATGCATTCCAAGAGAAATGCCTGTGAGTCTTTTTACCTGTTGACAGCTTTCCCATCTCATCTATCCCAGATCCATTTCTCTTTTTTGGTGGCATAAGGGGTGGTCGCACAGAGACGCATAGGAAGTAGTGAAAAGTGGCGCACTCGGGAGAGTGCGGCGCTGGGAGCGCAGCAGCGCTCCCGCCGAGGGTTCGGATCCTATATAGGGATGGCCATGCACTGTGCACTCACTGGCTGAGCGCGATGTGGCCGGTCTCAAAAAAAGGACAAAAAAAAAAAAAAAGAAAGTGCCCGTGTTGCCAGGGCAAGCAAATACGCAGCCCAGAGGACTCAGAAAGCTGCAAAGGTTTTCATATTTTCACACTAAAATTCATACCGTGGCAAAAATTGAGCTGATGTGAGGCTATTTATAGTCCTTATGTGTCCTGCTCAGTGTAATATCTGTATGTTTTGCTATAGAAAAATTAGTGGATTTGAATATGGGGGGCTGCTCCAGACCTCTCTGGGCCTGTTCGTTATATATGATTTATGTAACATATTACCTTTATAAAATTTGGAAAATTCTGAATTTTGAACCCTATCTAGCCCCAAGGGTTCCAGTCAGAGGAGATCAGGGGCTATAATGGAGACTCCGAGGTGCAAAGATCCACACAACAGTGAATGTCACCTGCTGTCCTGGATTTCTGAAGGGCAGGATGCCCTGTTCCTGGGTTCAGGCAAGAGGTTGTCACACCCACGTGAATGCTTCTCACCAAAGTGGCCTGGGTGCTGTGTAATTCCTTCCTCCTCCCTCCCATAGCTCCCTCTTGAAGCCATAGACACAAGCTGGTGCCGGTTGCCTACCCAAGCCGGTGAGACCCAGCAGGGTCCTGCTGTCTGTTCCACTGGGGACCTTGGGAAGCCAGCCAGGAAGAAGCCCCCTGGTGCCTCACACCCAGGATGCTGTGTAAAAAGCAACTGGCCCACGCCTCAGCTTGCTGGCTGCTGCCAAAAGCCAGCAGTATTTTACGAGCCTTAATAATCTTGTTGTACCAGTCCAGTATGAATTATTGAATTAACACTGCATACTTAATTGCAACTTCTTAATAGTTTAATAATTTATACATCCCTCACAGGTCCTTTGGTGTATTTCTTTTAATTGTTAGGGAAAAGAGTCTTTTTAGAGCTAACTTTATTGGGCTACTCTCTCAGTGAGTTTCCAGGTTTCTAAAATAGAGTCTCACACGATTGTCCCTCAGTTTGAAGCACCCGATGTGCAGCACATAGACCTACCCTTGCAGGAGTCGCCTCCCCATGCCCATGCCCCAGGGCTGCCACACCCTGCAGAAACCTGCCAGCCAGCCAGTCCCACCCCTCAGCTCCAAAACTCAGGACACTGGCATTTAGTAATCTATACTGGTATCCCATGGATTATGAGACAGTTCAGGGACCTAACCATCATTCATATTGTTTCTAAGGGGAAAAAATCTTCTGTGTCCCGACAAGTTAGCTCCTGATTTTGGGAGCACCTCCTTTGTAAACCGTAGCCCACTGCCCTAGACCGGGTCATTCCTCACAGAGCCCTGCGTCTCGCTCCTGCTCTTAGGTGCTTGGTGATAAATGGAAATCAACTTAAATAGGTTATGTTTCCAAATACTTAGCAGATGACTAAACCCAGTGATCAGGGGGTGGCTCTAGGTACAGAGAAGAAAGTTTCAAAATTAAGACCTGGGTCTTCCAGGTATTTGAGAATCTGTATAGTCAAGGAGGCAGAGCATGCTAGATCGTCCACGCCAAGGATGAGTCATGGCTGCACGTCTCTATCTTCTCTGCGGCTCCTGAGAAAATGCCTTGGATGCTATGATCCCTTTTGCATTGAGTTGGGTTTTTTGTCGTGAATGACATCACACTTTATAAAGACATCAGTTTCTCTACAAGATGAGCTGCCTTTAAGCCTGAGTCTCACTCTGATCGCCTGTACTTTCTGAACCATTTCAGATGTTTAGGGAAAAACGTCAAGAGTCTTGCAAAGAAATCCAGCCCTTGGCGGCCGCTCCGTGGAAGTTGCCGTACAGAAGCTGGCTGGGTTTTTTCGTGCTACGTTGTTAATTCAGACTCTTGGAAGTGGTCTTTGATGAGGCACACACCCCGTCCCTCTCTTCCTTCCTGCCCCAGCTAACCTCTTATCATTTAAGATTCAACTGATGGTTCTGTCACCATTCTCAAGGTTGCTTGAGACGTTCTGAAGTACCTCTTAGCCTGAGCTCCCTCTTAAGAGAGAGAAAAATTGTTTACTAACCTTCAAGATTGGTCTGGCAGAAGCTGGAGGAAGAGCCCATTTACTTGGGGACTCCAGGTTATCGCTCCATCACCAGTGGATCCAGATTGTTAGGTAACAAAAATAAATCCCCTATCTCTAATTGCTCTTTTGCAAGCCTTTGAGGTTCGCTGTGCAGGAAGAGCTGTGTGCATCCCTAAGAAGTGAGCAACAGACAGGCCCAGTGAAGCACTCTGGTTAACTGACTCCTTGGCCGTTAACTGCGAACTTGTGCTGAGCTGAGATCCCTGGCCAGCGATGCTCGTCGAGTGCTAACAGCATTAGTTGAACATCTGTATGTGACAGGCACTGTGCTCACCACTGGGGACACAGCAAATTTCACCATCATCCTTGACCTTGAAAGGGAGCCAGGCACACAGAAGCCCATGCCACATTGTGATAAGTTGGAAGCTCCTGTGGGAATACAGCTGGGAAAGTAGAAGTTCTGCATGGGTCAGGGTCAGGGTCAGGGAGAGCAACAGGAAGATACCGTGTGAGCCAGCCCTTGAAGCTGGTGCTTACCAGCTGGCTCAAATACAGCATTATACGAGGAATATGAGCACTTCTTCCACAGAAATGAGACTCTTGAATTCTGTCTCAGCTTGGAGTGACCATGTAGCATGTTTAGTCTGGTATGCTTTTAAGAGTGAAAGAAGGGACTATTAGTAATTACACCAGGAGAGATGCCTAAACCCAGACTGTCACAGGGAGTCAGGGGCACGTCACCATCCTAGGGATAAAGGTGAGGTGTAATTCTGTCGCCCTGAATAAAGTGCGTTTTCCCTTCTGGTCAGAGAGGAGACAGCAGGCAGCAGTGGATTGGTTGCCCCCCCCCCCCCCTTTTTTTTTAAGAAAAAATAGAAGACAAACACAATGCCATCTGCCATTGCAATGATTTTTGAAGGCTACTGTGCAGAAAATGTTTGTACTTATGTCCCCAATAACTGTGTTTAGGGCCCCATCTCACTCAGCCCTGTTACTGAACCATGAAGATGCTGGGTTTTTCTTTATATTCAAATTGGTACCTTATTGAGGCAAATGCTGAGAAAAAGTGAAAATTGCATTTTGAGCTTGAAAAGAACACTTCCAACTCCCATTCTTTGTACGTGGTAGAACTTTATTCTGAAGCCATGTTCTGAGTTAGGGCTCCATCCCGTCCCACGTCCACCATGTGGAACAGGTGGCATGGAACAGACGATTACCATCTGGGCCCTTCACTCACACACCTCGTGTGAAGCACTGCATTCTGTCTCCTGCGGAGATGTGTCCCATAGCAGACAGATGCTTCGGGGCTTGACCGGGGACACACGTGCCCCACCCAGACTCCATAGTTTTCCTTCTGGGTGTCACCTCTCCTTGGGGTCCTTCCCTCCGGTTTCCCAGATGACAGCTTTGCTCATGGAGTACATGGAACAGTGAAGCACGAGTGGTTCACACCCTGCTACTCCAGAGCAGGGACCACATGGCCCAGATTTCTTGGATCGTTCTGATGTCAAACCTTCTCTCCCATGGGCCACAGGAGGACGTGTATTGGTCAGGTAATGTGATCTGGTTTTGGATAACAAAATGCAGAATTGTAGGGCTATCTTATCTATGGCATGTGGCCCAGAGAAACAGGGGCCCTGAGTTCGCTTGCAAAGCAGGTCAATCTGCCTTGAGCCCATACCACCCTGCAGACCTAGTGCCGCATGCAGTCAGGCTGCAGCACGGAGCTCTGTGGGGCACCGGGGGGTTGTCAGTGAATAGTTACCAGATGCACAGCTCAGGCACAGTGGTGCTGAGCACAGATCCACGTATGCTAACTGCCCTGTGCATCCCGTCCACCCCAGGGGCTCAACCGAGCCAGCTGGAGCTCCCCAACCAGAGCCTACTCTTCAACCAAAAATGGCCTTTCCCTCTCCCAGCCCAAGCAAAGCACCCCTTCCTGCAGGGCCCAGCAGGTGTTAAAAGAAAAAGCAAAGGCTCCAGTTCTTCTGTTTGCCCCAACCTCTTTAGGTCATTCTCATTTGTCGTGGTGGTTCTCAGACTCCTCTGAAGCACAGCCACACTGTTCTTATACTTTCTGTCACAGGGAACAGATGGGCCTGAGAAGTAAGAGGGGTGGACCTGCCTGCCCAGCTGCGGCGGAAGCAGGAGGGTGCTCTAGGGGGTGTCCCCTCGTGTGTACCTTCTCAAAGTGAGAATTATAACGTATAAATTCTCTTCTGCTTTCTTAAATGCCAGGTTTATACTTAGCCCTGATGTTCCCTAGCAGCATTCACCCTGCTGAGGGGTCACCCAGGGTTTTGTCCCGGCCACCCTCTCTGTGCTGGTGACCGTCTCTCCAGGGCATCTCACCTGGCAGAGTTCAGCCCTTTCCGCACAGCCCCGGGAAGGCCCACACTGGGGCCCTGAGCCTTGCCAGGGACTTGGGGCCGTCCTCCACACGCAGGGCGGTGCTGCTCTACTGTTATTTTTATAACCATAATCCAGTCCTCCCCTCCTCCAAACTGTCACTCGGGCTGTCTAAATCTGCTTTGGTTTACACGCTGACTTGATAACAGTTCCCTTCTACGTCTAATGAGTGATGACACGTGGGAGCTCATTTGGTCTTCCCAGGTCCCACGAGCACCGGAGGAGTGCTTAGCTCCTCATTTCCCATAAGGCAGCTGAGACTGCAAGAGTTTAACTCAAGTGCCCATTGCCAGCCAGCTCTCTGTGAGAACCCAGGTCTCTTGCTGCTGGCCCTGTTCTCCTGCAGCCCCGTGGGTCTGCCTCGGCGTCCATCATCAGCCACCTCACTGTAAATAACGAGGCACACTGACCGCATCGTTGGTGGATCCATAGGTGGTGAGGCAGACCTTCTGGCTGTCCCCATGGAAAGCAAAGGAAAGGGCCTCAAGGAGAGAGACGCGCAGAAGGACCACTGGAAGGAAGGAGGTGGGGGTCTTCTTTGGGCATGGGCCCCGTGCAGCGCACGTGTGGATATTGCTTTGCTCCCTGCTCCCGCTCTTTCATTCCTCACCTGGAATCCTTCCTTGTTTGCCAAGCTCGTGGGGATTCTGTGGTTCCCACACGTCCTCAGGGGCAGCTGTGGGGGAATTTGCATACTCGATGGAGTATTGGTCTTCCTGTTGATAAGGACATACTCCATTTTCTTATGGTTGCCACAGAGACTGGACACATCTAAACAAGGACAAGCCCTGTTGATGACCTGTTTTCCACTTTGGCTTCTGTTAAACCTCACAAGCATGCCCCTTTGGCCTTTTGATGATATTTATGGGGTGTTCTAGGACCCATCTTCTGCCCCTAACCCAGCCCCTGTACAGTGGGTGAACAACAAAAGCTTGATTGTGCAGAGGAGGAGGGAGATGATGGTGGTGAGGAGAGGGACCTACTCCTAGTCCCTCCAGCCACCAACCAGGCAGGAAACAGATGGAGGTGCTCCAGAGATGATGCAGATACCTCCCGGTTTTGAGGCATGTTTGCTACTTAGTAGACACTATATATATAACATATATATATATATATATGCATGCATATGTGTATGTGTATGTATGTATATATATGGGGGTCTTCAAAAAGTTCATGGAAAGATTTCAATTATCTTTTAATTCTATTTTACCACAAACTTTTTGAAGTATCTTCGTGTATGTGTGTGTTTGTGTATGGTGAGTGAATAAATAAATGAAACCAACTAATAAATAAGCCATAACTGAACTTTAGGTCCCTGACTACTGATTTACCCATGTGACCTAGTCACTGAAGATCATCAGAGCATCATGACTAGTCAGTATCAAGGAATAAGTGAGGACTTCAATCAGTGGCTCAGAGTGCATTTCTCAAAATCCATACTTTAAGTGACTTTGACACTAGTCTGTGCCACAGTCTACACTGCTGTTCTCCCAGGCTGTTTGAATATGCTGGAGTACTTGCTATAAACATGTAGGTGAGGGGTGAGGATGGGGCTCTTGGATTGAATGGAATTTACCCTAACTCACCAGCTGCTTTTAAAAAGTAAGAAAAATTGGTGGTGGGTTTAGTATTCTGAGTACTTGACTCTGCTTCCCTTTTTCTGCTAATTCCAGAAAAGGCCTGAGCACTTGGTATGATCTGAGGAAGGTCCCTAGAGCCAGCATTTCCAATCACACAGCAATTGAATTTGCATATCCAGAGGCTGAGGAGTGCAGCGTATAAGGTCAGCATGACTGGCTAGGGAGTGACCACACACTCAGATCACCAAAACCCTCCCCTGACACACGTGTGGAGGTGGATTAAGAGTAGTTACTGGTGAATTCAGCAACAGAGAAACGAGAAAGCTCTTGTCCATCATTAGATGTACCTGACTTTCGTCTGAGCTGTGTTTAGTTTTGACTCTTGCTAGATGCATACCTCCCATGTCTATGAGACCAGCCGAAGGTATCCTGAGAACAAGTTAAATCTGGCATTTCTCTTCTTATATTTCTGGGATCTAAACAAAAACATCCCAGTGACAGTTGGTCCCATTTCAGGTCAACTACCTGTACTACCAGGGATGGGAGTAGAATCAGACCAGATGAAGTTTTTGTTGTCTGTATTTGATTAATGTGTACTTCTTTTCTAGCAGGAATTCTATTAGTAGTTGTCTTGTCAGATTTTTTTCTACTTATGTGGTCATTTTCCTTTCTAAAGCTTTTTACTAGCTGTCCTATATAAAATACACACTTTGTACTTTGAACCATGGATACCATCCTCCTGAAAATCCTACCATTTTAAAACTTGAACTTTGAACCTGAAGATCTTATTTCAAGATATAGACAATAAATACCCTGATTCTCAGCACCTGTTTAATCAGCATTAACTATTATTCACTGGCATTTTGCCATAATTGAAATTCAAAAGAATTTCAGATGTATTCGGAATCAAAGTTTAAGTGTTACTTACTAAAATCAAGTAGCGTGTCACCTTTTTAATACATATACGGCAGTTATACAGACTGTCAGATAATTAGATTTTTTTTTTTCTTTTTGTCTTTTTTCGTGACCGGTAACGGGATCGCAACCCTCGGCATCGCACCCGCACCGCACTCAACCAGTGCGCAGACTGGTCTCTATATGGGATCCGAACCCTCGGTGGGAGTGCTGCCAAGCTCCCAAGCGCTGCACTCTACCGAGTGCGCCACCAGGCCGGCCCAGATAATTAGATTGTTCTCAGGCTATGCTGGATGACAGCACGTTTTTCTCTTGTGATGAGCTAACCATAGGAGGACACACCTTGAGCGGGCACTTCCTAGGCAGCCCCTAGAGCCTTTCCGAATATCACAGATGCTGATTTAGCACATTGAGGGGAGGCTTGCCTACCGCCAGTCTTCCAACACTGCAGCTTTGGAGCTACCCAATAGGCAGGCTCCCGCCCCCCTGCCCCCCGCCAGCATCTTCTACATTGCCAAGTGGTGAAACAGACACACAATTTTTTTTTTTAATTTTCAAACTTGTCCCTTGCCTTTAATGATAACCTATGTTTTTCCTAAAAGTTGTATTCTCTGGAACATAGCAAAGTAAAGGAGGCAGTCATTTTTGTTGCCCTAGACCGCTTGAATCATGCAGGATGCTGGGAGCGGGGTGGGCACTTGAGAACTTGTTTCTCATCACAGTGCCCTCAAATCCTGCCCCCTGGAATGCATGGTACTGACAGCAAAGGAGTGGGAAATTCAAGTGAGCATCCTGGCATTCTCCAAAGAAGCTCTAAGAAGCCCTGAAATTCTCTAGGTAGAAAGGAAGAAAGGAATTCTTAGATTACATTAAAAGACAAAAAAGCAACTTCTGGAGTGTATATAGGAAATTAATTCAGTACTTATTGCCATTCAATATGAGCCTGTCAGCAGAGGCATATTCTCAGCAAAGTGAACATGTTATTTCACTGAAACTCCCAACTGCTCTGCGAAATAGGTATCTGTCGTATTAGATTTTACAGACAGACACTAGGGCTCAGATAGGCTACTCATCTGAACTGAGATTTGAAGTGAGTCTCCGAAGCCCAGGCCCTCAAACGCGCCATCACACAGCTTTTCTTGGTGCTTCTGAAGCTCCTCTGAGCTCCAGGCAGCAGCAAACAACTGGGATTTTCCAGCACAGGCAGTGACCAGCGCCCTCGCCCACCTGCCCACCAGCCCACCAGGGGAGTCATGGCCTGGGTCTCTCCTGTCACAGCATGTCACTCCTCTGTGTGTGAAGAATGAGAGACTCATGGGCCCAAAACACTCACTAGGTATTCAGTCTGCGAGATGCGAGATGAGTAACTAGGGTGCTTACTGTGTTTATTTTATCTCCTTTGCATCCAGGGAAAGGGGGCGATAAGAGCAGAGGGAAGAAGGAGACGGGAAAAGCTGTGAGTTGGATGATGGGGTTTCTGGAATGTCAAGAGTACTGCGCTTTAGGGTAGCTTTCTGAGCCCATCTAGAGGTAAAGTGAAGATTGCCAGCCCCTTCTGAAGCAGTCAGTGGCTCTCACGCCACCTTCTGACTGTCTGTGGAGCACATCGTCTGTGTATAAGCCATTCTTACCCTACACACTCGGTGCTTGGGGTTTTAGCCTTCTCTAACTAAGTGGGTAGGTGAAGTTTTAACTGCTGGATCAGCAACTAACCAAATATCTGTGGGTGCACATTATCTAAAGAGTATTTTAGAACCCCCAAACAAGAGCATCCTTCCCTCACGAGGACCCAGCCCAGACCGTTCCTCATCTCTATGACAGACTCAGAGCAGGCTGGGGGTAAGGATTTGCCCTAAAAATCACAGTAGCCTCAAATCAGTATGTCTGAGTAAGGGGATGGATTACTAAGAGAGCAGAGAATAATTATTGCTATGTCACAGTCCCTTCACTGAAAGATGTGAAGACTCTGATTCCAGTGTTGTGAAACCACTGTCTTCTCATTAAAAACGAGGTGTTATTAGACCAGTTTGAACACAAGCTCAAACGATCTCCACTGGAAGAGTAACTCTGCCCGTGCCCTTTTGAAAGCAACTATACATGCCATATATCACATCTAGAAGGAATTGGGCTCCAGGTTGTTTTCTCTAGGGTTTAGAATTGTACGTAAAGCACTTGAGTTGTGTTGTATTTACCCTCCGTCAGACTCACTTGACAATAAACCACTCCTTAGGGAGAAGGGGTCGCACCTGTTCTAAGGTGCCCTTGCCTGTGGTGGCCATCGTCTTCTAGTCATCCTTGGGATGGCTGAGCCGGCCAGTGCCTTTGCAGGCCCTGAGAGCCAACACTGAGAGGACCAGCAGTGCCATCTTGTGGGAATGTTCTGGGCAACCTTGACTGTCAGCTTTGAAGAATGACGTTACAAAGCAGTGTCTGGGCGCAGTCGACTGAGGCATTCCCCTCTGCTCACCAGCCACGCTAATTATTATTTTGGTGTCTAGGAAATTCATAACAAAAATATATTAAGACCAAGTCAGGATGATATTTCAAGAACTAAAAATGGCAGGAAAGGATTTGTATTTCATCTACTTACTAGGAAATGTTCTTTTTAAATCATCCCAGTAGGAATATATTTTTCTGTAAGCCACAGATTCAGAGTGAAACTGAAATAGAGTTTCAGAATTTGCTCTTGTGTTGCCTTAAGGGCCCCAAGTTTTCATAAGGAGGGTCAGCAAGAAGACTGCTTTCCTGGGTAAATGATCACACGTGCTGGGCCACACCCCAAGTCACCCCAAGTCATTGTAGGAGAAGAGGCCCCCGGTCCTCACTCCGGGCTAGCGAAAGCTGATCACTGCGTGCCCCTCCACCTCTGTGCCCCAGCGCCGTGTCCTCCTTTCTGTCATGCACACGTGCACACATGTGGAGCTCAGCTCAAGCTTCACCTCTTGGGATCTGCATGGACTCCCCTTTACAAAGCAGCCCCCCAGTGTGTCCAGCACAGCGCCCTCTGTTTCCCTCCTGGCACACAATGCCATTTGTACATCTCCACTTGACATTCGGACTGTTTGCTGGACTATAAGCTCCCTGGGGGCAGCCGCTGTTCCGACCTGTTCTCCCCTCTGGTGGAAGGGGCTCAGTCTGTATCTGTGGAGGCGTGGGAGCGATGCCGTAGCTCTCGTGTGGTCCAGTGAGGTCCCTCCCAGCCAGTGCTAAACCCGCCCACCCCCCACCCCAGCAGGAGGGATGCACAGGAAGAGATCCCACTGGTGGGACTGGAACTGGGGAGACCACTGGTGCCCTTTCCTCCCCTCTTATTGGTGCACAGTACCATCGAGGGGCTTTGTGGTGGGGGGCAGCAGAGCACTCCATGTGGGTTTGCCGCAGGTTAAATAGGGCCCATCTGTGGCTTCAGCCTCAGGAGAGGTATCTTCTCATGGAACTGTTTAACTTCTTAGAGAATGAAATCGAGACTCTCGCAGCTTTCTGAGCTCTGCCCCCTGACTCACCAGGCAACTTGACTTTTTGGGAGATTTTTAGGGGAAAATCCCTTTCTGAGCACCCACGTACTTTCTAACCAGGAAGGGGTAGTGCCACGTGCTGGCCCCTCCCAGGTACTGACAGCCATCAGAGTCCTTTCCAGATGGCGCTGTGCTACCGCTGGACACTGTCAATGTCCAGGCCAGGGTTCCTTCCGTCATTGTTTCCTGGGCTGTGATCAGAAGCCAGGGGTGCAGGAGGAGCTGGTGGGCTCAGTATTGACAGCTCCAGACCCCTTTCCTCCGAGCCCTTTCCCCAGAACACAACCGGGTTCCACTGTAAGCTCAAGTAAGCTGGAGCTTGAGCCCACTGCGGCCTCTCACCGTCCTTGGCCACCATGTCACTTTCATTAGTTTCTTCTTGTCTTCAGTGGGATGGGAAAGGGAACAGTCAAGCTGTTCACATGTTAGCACTGGCCTGAGAGCTCCCCCTGGCTCTCAGGACCACAAACAAGTTGCCAGCCTTTCTGCTATAAAATATAAAATAGAAATAACACCTGCTGAGGGGAATCAGATGAGTGAATAATTTATGTGGAAGTGCCCTGTATGCTAGTTAAGTGCTAAAGATATAAATGATAGTTTTTAAGAAAAAAATTCATTATCAAGTCAGAAAGTAAATAGTTAAGTAGATGTGAATGTATTGCACAGTCTGGTTGAATAAGGGACTCTCAAATTACATTTAGATTGCTTACCTTAAAAATCTGCATCTCTAAATCATATTCAGAAGACAGAATCTAAAAATCGAGGCTACTAAGCCCCCCAAAATGAGGGCTTGGGTTCATGGGCAAGATCATGTGCCTTATTCCAGGTCTGGCTCCCAGCCCTTTCCTACTGTGCAACCTTCAGGCAGATTACTGACCCTCTCTGATTTACTCCTCTTGTCTGTAAAATGGAGGTAACAGTTCCTGCTTTGCAGGGTTGAGAGGGTTAGATGCAACAGTTCTAAATAAAGCACTTAACTCTGTGCCTTGCCCATAGTAAGTGATGGACAGATAGTAGTTGTTGTCACCTAAGATCACTCCTATCCTTTAGGGAAAATAAAGGAAAAAAAGCGCGTGAAAGGCTATGTCCCCACCTTCAGTGTGAACACTTCCCGCTGGTATTTTTAGAGTGCGTTTACATGAAGAGGATAAAGCATTTGCAGAGGATAGCTTGAGTGGTCTTCCTTGAACACAGATGAGAGCTGCTAACATGGAAATGATTCTGTTAAATACTTGCACAACTCTCCAGTAAAGCCTGTGCATCTTGGCTATTTTCAGTAGGATCAGTGACTTGAGAGAGAGAGAGAGAGAGAGAGAGAGAGGGTCTTCCCATCCCAAAATGGCCCTGCATGGTAAGTAAGCTGACCCTAATCCCTACCAGGATTGTTAGGGAGGAACAGACGAACCAGTTATATGGGCATCGAATGCCTCCCTTCTGCACACAGTCCTGTCTTTGGTTAGGAAGGGCTTTGAATTTTTCTCGGGGTGCAGGAGCTCCCCCTGCACCAAAGGGAGGGAGGGAAGACCCCACATAACAAGTTGGGAGAGCAAGTCAGCAGACATGGATTACTCTGAACACAAGCTGCCTGTCAGCAGTGATCTTACGAGACTAGTACTAGCAATCGGTTTTTCCTGGGAGCCCAGCATTGTTTCCTCGGGCTGACCTGCTCTCTGTAGCCCAGGAGAGAGTCATATTAGAACACGGGTGGTCTGTAAGGACTCTGTGGGCACATGTGGGGTGTCACGTGCAGTTCTGGGCAAAATCTAGAAACCACACTGGAACCTAAATGGAGAGCAACTGAAGGAATTTGAAGACATGCCCTTGAGCCTGGGAAATGTCCCAGGTTAGACTTGGGATGGGACCTCTGAGCAAAGTGCAGGAAGCCAGAATGCAGGTCACATGGGGACTTCCCCAATTGCCCTGGGAGCCCTCAGCTCCTGTCTGCAGAGGTGTGAAGGCACATGCAGCAACAGGTTCCACCTGGAGGGATGCTGGATCAGGTCACCAGTAGGGTTCCGTCCAGCTCTAGTGTGCAGCGTGTGTTGCTTTACACCTCAGAGCTGGGGCAGAAAAATCACGGCATCGGGGACCTGCATTGACAAGGAAGCTCATGAAGTCTTAGAACACACAGTCAACAAAGTCAAGTCATCTCAATGATTTTATTTTGATTGCATGTTGGAATGGTAGTAATTTGGATATACCGAGTTAAATAAAATATATTGAAATTTATTTCAATAACTGCTGTTCTGGAGTTCAGGGGAGTTTTAAAAACATGAATTCAGGTTCCTCAGCCCTCAAGACTTTCAGTTCAAGATAAGACCATCAAACTCAGTCTCAGTGATGTCTGCACTCCACAGATCACCAGTTCACTGAGCATTTCTGCATTTTATCCTGCCCATCTACAGTTTCCATGAAACACCAAAGGGCGTAAGCCTTATTTGTTAAGGAAATTTAGAAAATAAATAACAGAGAACTTTTGTTAAGGACAAATGACCTTGTTAAGAGTTTGACGTGGTTCTTCAAAGGTGGACAGCAGAGATCTGTGCATACACACATTCAGCAGCCACTCAGTCCCAGGTGTGGCAAAGCTGCGGTTTCTGCTGACGTATGGGAATGCTACTGCGACTCTAATCCTGGCTAATTCTGCCTGGCTTGCAGTTCCTTTAAATTTAAATAAGCATGGTTTTTAAAGACTGGAAAGTCCTGAGGATATGATAGGATAGGGATGATAGTTTTCACTGTCTCTTGTTTCCTGAGAGAAAATAATGTGGCATCTTCAAAACAGCATCTGTCAGAATGGTTTTCATCAGATTAAATAAATCCTCAAAGCAGCTACCACAGTTTATAGAATCTCAGAAATGTAGGTTGTACTTTGCATGGAACACTAATGGAATTTAAAACACGTGTTTTTTTGCAAGCACAGCTTTGTACCCAGATTCCTTACCAGGGTTTCTTGTTTGTGAATCTTTGTTTAAGCTATCATATCTCAAAGATTTTAAAAAGTGTTTTTACTATATAAATGTAATAAACAATCGTTTACAAAGTTAAGGTGCCAATAATTGTGGGTGGAAAACGGTGTTGTGCTCAGGGGCCTCTGGCCAAGCTTGGTGAACACCTGCAGTGCGACATGTGCCATGCTGAAAGAAGAGTTCTGTGAAGGTGGGCGTGGCTGGTAGATGCCAGGGACCAGGCCAGCTTTTTGCCGTCTGTTCACAGGCAGCTGCCATATGCTCTTACAGGCGATGATGGCCTTTTCAGTTTTAGAGAAGAGAAGAAGGATTTTTTTCGGAGGACTTTTGGTTCTTAAAGACCTTGAAGGAATGATCAATACAGATTGATATTTATTATTCTTTGCTGCAGGGAAGCTTATTCTTAAAATTAGTTAAAATTAGCTAAGTCTAAACCACAATGAGATACCACTTCACACCTATTGGAATGGCTTTTGTCAAAAATAAAAAAGGAAATGTGTTGGTGAGGATAATTAGGAATCCTTGTGCATTGCTGGTGGGAATGTAAAATGGTTCAAACACTGGAAGACAGTTTGGCAGTTCCTCAAAAAGTTAGACACAGAATTATATGATCCAGCAATTCCACTGTAACCCAAGGGTCCATCTGCGGATGAGTGGATAAATAAAATGTGGTATAGACATACAGTGGAATATTATTTATCCAGCCTCAAAAAGGATTGAAATTCTGACACATGCTGCAACATAGATGAACCTTGACTCCACTTGTATGAGGTCCCTGGAGTAGTCACACTCATAGAGACAGAAAGTAGAATGGTGGTTGCTAGGAGCTGGGGGAAGTGGGGAACAGGGAGTTATTTTTTAGTGGGTACAGAGTTCTCATTGAGATGGCGAACAGTTCTAGAAATAGATAGTGGTGATGGTTGCATAACATTATAAATGTACTTAATGCTACTGAACTGTGCACTTAAAAATGGCCAAAATTATGGTAAACCGTTTTTCTTAATTAGTTGCTGAACTAGGTTTGGTTTTAAAGCAAATTTAGGAGATGGGTGAGCTTGGGCTCTATCTTCAGCAGCAACATTTTCCTGGAGCTGACCAGAGCTAAAGTAGACCCTCTATTGGTGTCCCTGTTGATTCCCACCTGAGTCTCCTCTCTCTCGGCCAAAGAAGACTTTGCACATGCAGCATTGTTCTTGAATTTCTTTTTTTTTTTTTTTAAGTGCCATGTTAAAGCAAGAGCCTTACTTGCAAATGTGTTGGATATGCAGAGTTTTCCTTTACTTCTCTCAGAACCTTATTTCTTACCAGTATCAAACAGATGGAGGCACTGGGAAACAGCAGTGCAAGATAAAGTCTTTGGGATCTTAACATTGCCCCTCCCTTGCCCCAAGGTAACCGGACAGAATGCACATTGCTTTGGTTGTGCCCCAAAAGGCTGCTCTGACCTGAGCTTGCTGCCATCAAGTCACATTCCCTGTCTTGGCTTCAGAATTAGCCTGCTGGGGTACACACAAGGCCAAGTTCACATTCCTTCCATCCTGAGTCCCTTTGATGGGGCCTGCAGACCTTTGTTCGTGCCAGCTTCTGGGCCGAGTCACAAACACCACTCCCAGCTGAGTGAATAGCCGCTTTGCACAGAGCCTGGTTTACAAAGCCAGCCAGCACCAGCTCATCACCGCACCCCACGAGCCCCACCTCACCTCCACCCACTGCCCTGATTGCTATCGGAAGTACATTTCTTTACTCTTGAGTCCAACACGCTCTCCCTTGACACGCTCTCCCTTTCTGAGCAGAAACTAACAAGCCACTAATACTCAGAAGATTAGATGGTGACTCATCAAAACACAGGTGCCTCCTGTAAGATCAGGGGTTTAGCGAAGAAATCATCCTCCACAGATACCTATGGAGACCCTTGAAATCTGCAACCACACTCCCTGACACCCCTGGAATAAGCCGGGACTTGGGGGGGGGTCATTGTTATTACCGGGAGTCCCTTTTAGCCCTCATAGTCTTGCATGGCCACTCAGCAGTCGTGATGGGACAGTCTCCTTGAGGGGCTCACATGAGGACAAGATGCTGAAGTGGGTATTAGGAAGAGGGAACTGGCCTCAGCAGGCCCCAAGCAGTCAAAAGCCAAACGTGAGGCTGCTTCTGTTATTTGGGTTTCTGACATTCCGGCTGGAGCAGGTTCGTCATGATCCTTTACCCTCACAGTTCACACACATCTCCTGTGAGATGTCTCGAGGCAGTTGGGTGGAAGAGTGAGACCCATGGCAGGTCCCTGGGGTCTGGACACCTGTATGCACACAGATGGGAGCAAGTGCTGGGGATAGACTCCTGATAACCAGGTTCCCAAGAGCCATGGGTGGCACGGCTGCTGCATGGTGGGGCTGGGGTGTCACGAGGAGCTTGTCGGGAGCCTCCGGCATGGAGGCTGCTGGAAGCTACTGGAAGCTGGTGCCTGTCTTTTCTCTGCATCCAGTGTTTGCCACTCCACCTCCACAAAGCAAGATCTACTAGTCAGGGGCAGCCTGCTTACGGTCCCATTTAGTGTGTGTGTCTATTTTATACCTCCATGAGTTGCCCCCTGATGGCACTGTCCCAACAGGCATTTCAGAGGTGCATACACCTTGTGCACTATCCCAAACTGTGTCCCATTGTTTTTAATCTATGATATATGCACCATCAAAAAAAATACATGGAACAGTATATCCTAACATTGAATTGTGCTCCGCAGGTCCTCAGGTCAAGGAAGCAAATTACAAAACACTCTTTTTGTAAGAAAAAAATTTAATAAGAAAATAAGCAAGTACATCTACCCATAAGAAAGACTAGAAGGGTGTCTACCATGTAAACAGTGATTATCTCCAGGTGGTAGCAGTTGAACGTGCTTTGTCTGCATTTCAGCAACGAACCTGTGTTACTCTGGTGCTGTGTTCCACTCCTCAGTACTGTGCCAGTTTTGGCGAGCTCAGTGTGAGTTAAAATGTTAAGAAGTGACAGCAGCTTCACAAGGACCTTACACGTGTAATACGTGGGGGTCCATAGGGGCCTGGAGTTTTATGTAGGGTCTCATGCCAGCCGTGGGCTCCATGAGGACGCTAGGAAGGAGACCCTTGGTTGATGAGTCTCCAATGTATCCCAGTGTGAAGCTGCCTCAGAGGAGCGCCCGTTTCCAAAATTGCATTAAACCAGAACTGCTGGGCTTGCCCATGGTTAAGAGCGCAGTTGGTTAGAGTACGGTGTTTTAACACGAGGTCAAGGGTTTGGATCCCTGTCCTGGCTAGTCAACAAAAACACTGAGGATTAACCAGAAAAACAAAAACATGAAGTGTTTTTAGGCAATTCTGCCTTTGGCTGCGATCTCTTTTCCTCTCTCACTGTATGTCTGCCCTGAGCTCAGGAGAGGGAGGCTGCTGAGCCACACAGCCCAATCGACATGACGAAAACCTCAGAAGAAGAGCTTTGCCCGCATCCCCTCCCTGCTCCTCAGAGTGGCCCAAATGGCCACTGCTGATTCCACCCCTAAAAACAGTCTGGTCCACATTCACGGTGCCTGCCTCTGCACTCACCTGTAGTGAATTGTTCTGTAAACCCGCCTTCTCCCATCTTGTCTTCCAGTCCACCCAAACCGACTGTGTTCATCTCTGGTGTTGTCGCCCGGGTAAGAGCTCCTCGCGACCTCCGCCAGCATCTGCAGTGGCCGCCAGCTCAGCCCAGTGCGCCCTCCCCCACTCCTCCTGTTCCCGTTCAGCTCTGCCTGGAATAACCAGACAACACTGCGCATCTAACCCGGGTCGGGGCTTCCTGGGCGCTCACGTTCCAGCGAGCTTTTGTGCTTTTGCAGTTAAGAACGTGTGATTCAGCAGATGGGAGCCACACAGGCTGCAGAACCACCTCCCTCCTCAGACTGAGCCAGGGGTCACAAGCTAGGGCCCGCAGGCCAGGCATTTTTAAGTGACCTGTGTGCTGAGAATGTCTTTATATGCTTAGATGATTGAAAATATCAAAATGTGAATTACATGTCATGACACATAAGAATTAATGAAACGCAGATTTAGTGTCCACGAATGAAGCTTTGGTGGCATGGCCATGCCCTTTCATTTACGACCCATTTGTGGCTGCTTTTGTTTGCCAACCGTGCACTGAACTCATGGTTTTTGTCACACCTTTTACCTTAGAAGAGCCCCCTTCTGGTGAGATCTATATTTTTGTCTTAACTACAGACTTTCCACCAGCAAATTCCCACAGAGTGCCATCCATGTCCCTCAGGACATTCGATCTTTATCATATGTTGTCTGAAGAAAATGCCATAGTTGGGGACAGCTCACTGTCGGTGGAGCTGTGACCACAGCCACCCAGAGACCCTGCACGGACGGGTGGCATATGTACTACATGTGAGAAAATTGAATGCTAGCACAAGTCTGAGCTCACACCTCAGCCAGTTGCCCCAGCTCCAGTCATACACCCACTGATGGCACGAGAAGCTGATTCATCCCGGACACAGCCAGATACCTTCCCCGAGACTCAGCAGGTCAAATCTGCTCTGTTTTATGCTTTCAGCCCTTGCCTGTGACTTTCTTTCCCAACCAGCATCCAGGTCTGGCTCACAGCTGTGGCAGCAAATCTGAATTCAGACTAGATTTAGCCCTGTCTTGCCCCCATTCAAATGATCAGATGGTCTGTTCACAAAACAGACCTAGCAGAAGAAAGCTGCTGCACCCACCTCGTTGCGAGTGAGTGGTACGGTGCCTGTGTCTTGTGGCATGGGGCAGTGAGCACTCTCACCGTCCTGATGGTGCCTGGCCTCAGTGCCACCTGCAGCTCCCAGCTCTGATACCCATGAGAGCTTCCAGACCCCCTCCAGCCAACAGGAGACAGGCTTCTGCCTGCTGATGGGTTCACCATTTCATCACCTACTCAGTCCCCACCCATGCTGCAGGGACGGGGGCTGGACGCTGGGGTGGGGGGCTTCCTCTTACACTCGCCCAGACGTTCACTGTTGATCAGCCTCTGTGTTCTGTGTCTCCTGACAGGGTGACAAAGACTTCCCCCCTGCAGCCGCGCAGGTGGCTCACCAGAAGCCCCACGCCTCCATGGACAAGCACCCTGCCCCGAGAACACAGCACATCCAGCAGCCCCGCAAGTGAACCAGCACCCGGACCCCGCACCCTCCCCAGCAGTGCCATTCTCCTGCATGTGATATTCCGAGCAGAGAGAACTGGCACGCTGCAAAGTATTGCTCGATTGGGAAATCTAAGACAAAGCAAAGCGAACCTTCCTTTGCCTTAAATTTCCATATTTAAAACTAGAAATGGCCCAAACCCCAAACCTTGTTTACAGGGCAGGGAGTCCTGGCTAGATGCCATTCGAGGGCTGTTGTGCCCCAGAAGTGCCATTAGCAGAGTTGCCAAGACCCTAGTAAAATGAAGTCATTCAAACTTTAGCTTTAGTTCTGTTTTAGTGATTTCCTAGGGTCCTTATCTGTGATCTTAAAAACAAGAAGGCACAAACTGGGGAGCATTAGATTAAGGTTAGGGGAAAAGCTCAATCATTTCAGGCTTTTTAGTAATAGGACAATAAAGTCTTCACACCCACAGGAGAGTCAGCAATAAGGAAGTTAATTAAGGTGGCCGGTTTTGGAAAGGCAGCGTAGGAAAGACCTTTGCCACAGGCGACAGCAACACCAAGTGTTCCTCCCTTGTGGGGTGAGGGGTTGCTGTACAGGTGATCAGGCTCTCACAGGGGAAGCCAAAGAAAAACATGCAGCTTTGAAATGGCTCTCTTATTCCAGGAGGCATCATGCTGAGAAATGAAGATGTAGGCAGGGGAGCATTTCTGAAATGAGATCTCAACATGGGTCCCAAGTCCAGCATTGCCTCAATCCAGAGAGGCTCCACCAGGAAAATCAAGGCAAACCTGCATGTTTCAGTAACCACACCGATGGTTTTGAGTTCTGGAAGTGACCACTGACCAGGGCGGAGGAGGAGACTTATTGCTAATTCTATAACACGTGAACGAGAGTCAAAAGCATGAAAAGACCAGGTGAAAAACCTGCTCTTGTCTCTCTAGGGAGGTGTAACACCACATTCCCTTTGAGCTAGAAAACCTGTTTGCCAGTCAGTCTAACTGTACAGAATGCCTCCTGCCCCACACGTGTACCTGCCTGGGCCGGTCTTCACGGGCACGTCAATTGTCCTCTGACCTACATACGTGTTTCCTGCTCAGAGCCACTCTGCCCTGCTCCCTGGATCTGGCCATAACATGCCATGCTTTTCTGGAAAAACAAAGGGCTTATCTAGTCAGACATTAAAATCTTCTGGATCAAAGCTTATGGAAAGGGTGCAGCCCCGACTGTCCTCTCCCCAACAATTGAATTTGCTGCAGGTCAGCAGTGGTACTGGAAGCAGGGTCCATACCACCAGCCTTCCTGATACCATTCTCCAGTCCACACCTCCAGCTGGTGTCAGTACAGGCAGAGCTGTCAGGCCCAGCTCTCTCTCTTCCCTGAGGGACAAGCATAGCACTGCCTCACATTTTAAAGGCAGTGTTTGGCTTCCCAGCTAACTGACTTAGGGGAAGCCCGAGTGTCACCCTCAAGGCACTGTGTCATTTCCCCTCACGGAACACACGAAACTAGCAGCCTCCTCCCGGCCTGTCTTGGGAAGCCAGCATCTAGGAAGGGCCACCTGGAACGGCAGCACCAATCAGGCCTGTACAGACCATCATACCCTCGGCTACAGAAATTCAGAAGCATCTTGAATACTTTTTAGTTCTGCAGCCAGAGGGAGTACCATTCTTTCCAAAGGTGTGTTTTTCCTGTACTTTTAACTAGATCTGGCATGCATCTCTAGGCTCTAGAACATTGAATGCAAAATGTTTTCCTAAATGAATTTATCCATGGTTAACACTGAGAATAATTATGATTATAATAAAGCTCCTGCACTTCTCGTGGTTTGTCTTTTCTTATATTTCAGAGTCCCTCTTACATTCCACTAGGGTTACCAGATGGTTTCAATAGAAATACAGACACGTACATGATGGATATTTTCAAAAATTATTTGCCAGACACAAAGACAAACTATTGGACATCTGGCAACTCAGGTCTAATCATCTACTTAAAATGTCATAAAATGGAAAAGCTTAATACAGTTGATTAAAATATATTACTTGGGCCCAGCAGCTAGCTCTGTGCTACGCAGGCCCTCTGGGAACAGATCTGAGCTAATTAGTAGTAGCAAGCCCGGGGCAGCAGTGAGCAGCTTTTGATGTGCAAGACATTCGCCTTTATCAAAGGTCTTCTGTGACCCTTGTGAGTAAGAAGAGAACCACGGCTGTTAAACTGAGAGATCCAGAATCAGATCCCAGGATTTGAGCTGGGAGGGGCCTTGAAGTTTTCCCACTCAGAGCCATGTTCATCAGGAAAGGACTGGGTGACGCACTTGCTTGGGCAAGGCGGTCCTGGCTGGAATCCATCTCCCGACAGCCCGGTCTTGCCTGCGCCCTCCGTAGTGCCTCTGGAAGCTGCTGTTTGTTCCTGTTCTCTGGCATCCTGTGTCTTGTTCTAAATTGAGGACGGGAACCAGGGTCTTACTCATCCTGTATTGCTGGACAGAGAGTCTGCTGTCAGTAAATAAATAGTGGTGGACAGAAATGCAGACACGCCACAAACTGAGCAGAACTGTCCTCGAGGGCTTTCTGCATTGTTCAAAAGCATTATTGTCACCAGCATCAGGTTCCTGAGGCTGCTGTGGTGTGACAAACGGGAGTCTAGAAGTTTGAATCAATGTGTTGGCAGGGCCATGCACCCTCCAGAGGCTGTGGGGGAGGATCCTTCCTCGTCTCCTCCAGCTTCTGGCGGTTGCTGGCCATCCTTGGCACTCTGGCTCGTGGCAGCATAAATCCAAAATCACAGTGCCATCACATGGCCATCTCCCTCTATGTGTGTCAGTGTCTGAATTTCCCTCTTCTTCTAAGGACTCCAGTCATTAGATTACTGCCCAGTCTAATGCAGTATGACCTCATCTTCACTAATTGCATCTGCAAAGACCTTTCCAAATAAGGTCACATTCACAGGTCTTGAACATGTCTTTTGGGGGGGCATTATTCAACCCAGGACATAAACCATATGCTGAAAAGCCAGGAACCTCACTCCCAGCCCACACCATTTTAATAACTTCATTCAGTAAATTGCTTTTCTGAAAAGAAAGAAAAAAAAATCTTTTCTTTGATAATGCCTCACCTGCTACAAATATAACACAGTGTCACTGGCCATGGAGCAGTTAAAGCCCATCTGCAGGGGGCAGGGAGAGAAGACTGGAAGCAGGGATTTGAAGGGTTGGGAGGGCTGTCTGCCCCTGGTTCCAGTCACTTGTGAGAGCTGCAGCTCTCAGTCACACATGCCCTTAGTTCAGAGAGTCACTGTGCTTCCAGGTCACACTTGTTCTCTAAGACAGTGCTCCATCAGTGGTGGTTGTTTCATTTTGCAAATGGAAAGGTTGAAGCTCAGTGTCTGGTGTCAAAAGTCACTGTTAGCAAACACTTCTCCAAGGAAGATACACAGATGGCCAACAAGCAGAGGAAAAGGTGCTCAACATCTTTAGTGACCAGGGAAATGCAAATCACATATCCACAATGAGATGCCACTTTGTCAAGATGGCAAGAATCAAAAAGTCAGATAATGACAAGAGTTGATGAGAATGTAGAGAAATCAGAAACCTCATACAGCACTGCCAGCAATGTCAAGCGGTGCAGCTACTGGGGAGAACAGTCTGGCAGTTCCTCAAACAATTCAACATAGTTACCACATGCCCCAGCAATTCTCTCCCAGGTTTATACTCAAGACCAGTGAAAACATGTCAACACAGGGATCCGATCAAGATGGCAGAATAGATGATCCCCAGCGTCACTCTCTCCCACAAGTCAACCAAATTTACAACTATAAAAATGTAACATCAGCCAAGCTGGGGCCACTGGAGCTCAGGGGAAGAGGAGGAGAGACCTACAGAGTTCATGAAGGTGGGAGAAACCACAATGAGAGAAAGAAAAAGCTGCTCTGAGCATTTCGGTTCGCGGCTGCTTTAAGGCTCAAGCTGATGAGCACATGGAGCAGGAGCCGGCAGAAGCCACAGCTGTGCCCTTCAGATGGAGTTGCTTGGAGGCAGCAGGGGAGAAGAGGGTGTTGGTGGCCCCCAGGACAGCAAGACCACTAATAGGGTTCCCATGGACCCACACAGGAGCGAGGAGCCAGAACAAACCAGAAAAAAGGGGAGCCATTCAGAGGCCGGTGAGTCATCGCAAGGGACCAGCGCAGGGCCCATCCCATGGGAAGTGTTTGGAGCACAGGCGGTAGAGGAGACAGGCCTACCAGGGGAACACTGAACACAGCAAGGACAGCTGATCTGCCCCCCAATCAGCACAGGACCACTCAGAAGAGACTGGTCAGGAATAGAGAATTGCATGGGGTGCAGTTTGATGAAAAGACTCAGGCCCAGATCAGAGTTTCTACAGAACCCAGGTGCACTGGGTCTGTGGAGAGCCGGAAGTACCTATAAGGTCAACCATTAACCCCTGAGCTGCACAAAAAGCCTTCCCTAGGGAAACAGCAGCAAAGCAACAATTTAAACAACCACACAGCTCAAGTACTGGTTCCCACAGGAGGTTCCCCCATGTTAGAAGCAAAGAACAAAAAATTAGTTCTGGCCCAGTCACACCACCAGCGCCTTGGGACCTGCCTGGGAACTGGAGGCTTGGATCTGGGGACGGACCCCACTCCCACTTCCCGGCAAACTGCACCAGTGCCTTGGGGCCAGCCTGGTGACCCGAAGCATGGAGAAGGGGACTGGACCCGCCCCTCCCACAACCGGGCACACCACGCCAGCACCTTAGGGCCTGCCCAGGGACCGAAGGCAAGGAGAAGGGGACCGGACTTCTCTCCCACAACCAGGCACACCACGCCAGCACCTTGGGGCCTGCCCAGGGACCCAGGGCACAAAGAATGGGACCAGACTACCCTCCCACAGCCAGGCACAACATGCCAGCACCTCGGAGCCCACCCAGGGACCTGGGGCAAGGAGAAGGGGAATAGTCCTCTCTCCCACAACTAGGCACACCATGCCAGTGCTTCAGGGCCTGCCCAGGGACCTGAGGCATGGAGAAGGGGACTGGACTCCCCACTCAAAGCCAGGCACACCATGCAAGCACCTCGGGGCCCACCCAGGGACCTGAGGCAAGGAGAAGGGGACTGGCCCTCTCTTCTACAACCAGGCACACCAAGCCAGAGCCTTGGGGCCTGCCTAGGGACCTGAAGCATGGAGAAGGGGTCTGGACCTCTCTTGCACAACCAGGCACACCAAGCCAGTGCCTCAGGTCCCGCCCAGTGACCTGAGGTATGGAGCCAGGTACTGGACCCTCCTCCCACACCAGGCATAGAATGCCAGCACCTCAGGGCTCACCTGGGTACCCGAGGCATGGAGAAGGGGACCGGATCCTCCTCCCACAACCAGGCACATGGTGGCAGCACCTTAAGGCCTGCCCAGAGACCCGGGGCATGGAGAAGGGGACCAGACTTCCCTCCTCAACCAGGCACACTGTGCCAGCACCTCGGGGCCCACCCAGGGACCTGGTACAGGGAGAAGGGGACCAGACCCCTCTCCCACAACCAGGCACATGGCGCCAGCACCTTGGGGCCTTCCCAGGGACCAGAGGCATGGAGAAGGGGACCAAACACACCCCACAACCAGGCACACCACCAGTGCCAAGGAGCATAACAAAAATAGCACCTCTACTTGGGTGGCCCACCACAGCCACCACAGTAACCATGGCTGCCGCAAAAGTGGCTAGATGCCACAACCACCACACAGATGGTCCGCCAACCATTGGAGCACATTCACACAAGAAGAGTTGCTAGCAAAGACAAAGAAAAGAAGACGATGTCTCTTTCCACAAAACCCATTTCAGAGTGACAGAAGACGCATCTGCTCTATGATAATATTGGGGAACCTGATCATATCTCTCAGCGTTGGACAGATCATCTAGGCAACAAATCCAGAGTAACCATTACTCTTTGAGAAGGAGAGAAGAAATCTAGGGTTATCAGAGGCGGGAGGGAGAGGCAGAGGGGGATGGGGAGAGACTGGACAAGGGGCATAAAGAATAATTATGATTTGTAACAATATATATGCTAGTAATATTGATTTAATCAACATATCTCAATGTTCAAGCCCAAAAATATGTGTAATCGATTTTGATTCAACAAATAAAATTTTTAAAAAACATGTCAACATGAAAACATGTACACATGTGTTTACAGCAGCATTATTCACAGTTGCCCAAAGTGGACACAATCCAAATGTCCATCTGCTGAAGAATACCACATTTTGTGTATCCACACAAAGAATATTATTCAGCCATAAAAACGAGTGAAGGACTCAAACATACTGCAACACGGAATAACACTGAAAACATGCTCAGTGAAAGAAGCCAGTCTCGAAAGATCACACATCATATGATGCCATTCATAGGAAATGTCCAGAACAGGGAAATCTATAGAGACCAGGCTTAGGGCTGGTGGGGGCAGGGAGAATAAGAAGGTGACAGCTAAAGGGTTGGGGGTTTCTTTTGGAGATGATGAAAATACTCTAAAATCAACCGTGGGGATGCGTGCGTGTCTGTGAATGTGCTTGAGAGCCACTGAAGTGTGCACTGTAGATGGAAGAGCTGTTCAGTATGGTAGCTACACCTCAAAGATGTTTTCTTAAAAGTCACTATTAGCAAATGGCAGAGCTGAGGCTTGAATCCAGGTCATTCTGACGGCAGAGCATCGTCTCCATGGCGCGTCATGTCTCCCTCAGCCATGGTCTTGGGAGGAAAGAACAGGAAGCCCAGGTAGGAACTGCTGCTGCTGCGACACGATCGCAGAGTGTGGTTCTGAGGCGAGGGACAGGAGACGCAGGAGACGCTGCGGCTGCGAGCCTGGGTGGCCAGGGTGTTGGGGAAGGAGTTGACAGAAACGAGCACCGACAGCGGGAGAATGAGTGTGGGAGGCGAGAGACCATGGGCAGAGTCTGATGTGTCCCCCTCCTGGCAGAGCGACTGAGCGGGGCTCCGACAGGTGGGACCAGAGCCTGCGGGGTGCGGGGCGGGAGAGCAGCTGGAGGTGTCTGCGAGGAGGTGCCACTGAGGCGGGCTGGGCAAGGGGGCGCGGGCCAGCCCCGGCACAGCCACGTGAGCCCGAGGTGCGACGGAGGGAAGGGGAGCACACACGGATGGGACCCAGGGGCTGAGGATGGCCAGGTGCTAAAGACAGGTGACAGTTCCATCTCCTGGTGACCCGAGAGCCGGGGTCTCTGGTGGAGGGGAGGCCAGAAGCCAGACTTCCAGGAGTCAGAATAGAGGTTTGTCCATAATGGGAAGAAGAGGAAAGTGGGTTTGAAGAAGGGACGGCTGTTTTCAGCATGAACTAAAGGGAGAACTGAACTTGCTGTGAGGAAGGCCCAGAGTGACTGAAGGCATGAGAAGAGAACAGCAGCCAGATGGTCAGTGATGGCAATGGTAGCGGAATCACTGGAAGGTGGGCTCGGGCTCCAGAGCAGGGAGCCCACCCTGGAGATGAAGATGAGCATGACAGAAGTTGGTGTGGACGCAGGACAGTGGTGTGGAGGTCCGGAAGAGGACAGCTAAGGCCACCCGCTCAGCAGCGCCAGCTCAGCCCTCTCAGCAAAGCCCATAGAAGGCCGTCTGTGAACAGGCAACAGAAAGGTCGCCATGTGTGACCCGCAGGCCAGTGAAAGGCGATTCAGAAGGTTGTCGAGGGGCCGGCCCGGTGGCGCACTGCTACAGTGCGCCGCTTGGGAGCATGGCGGCACTCCCGCCGAGGGTTCGGATCCCACATACAGACCGGTTCCCGCTCACTGGCTGAGCGAGGTGCGGGCGCAACACTGAGGGTTGTGATCCCGTTGCCGGTCCCAGTCCAGTACGGGTGCGACCCTGAGGGTTGCGATCCGTTGCCAGACACAAAAAAAGACAAAAAAAAAAAGAAGGTTGTCGAGCCTGGGAAGACTGAGCTGAGGTAGAGCGGAGCTGTAGTGGAATCGCTGCACCAAGCTTAGACTCCTCCAGCCGTGGACTTGGAGAAAGGAGAGGCTGCCCACACTCCAGGGGCAGTGGGGATCAGCATCGTGGTGGGTGCAAGGCTGTGGCCCAGAGGGTCAGGAGCGCTTCCCACCATGCACTGAGAGAGCTGCATGTAGGGCCCAGCCAGGGAGCAGTCTCAGCCGACGTGCACCAAGCGTTCGTACATGCACTTTTGCTATTTGTTATGTGCTAGGGCTTTATGTACCCCATCCACCCCAGGATGCAGACCCCAGTGTCATCTCACCCACTCACAAGACCAGGAAACTGAGGCTTGGAAGATGGACTTGGAGGCAAGCAGTGTTACCACAGTCTTATGTTCAATTATCAAGCAAACCTCATGGCCTGCTAGCCCAGGAGGGGCTGGTACTGCAGAGACAGTACCTTGGGGTGTGAGGGCAGGAGAGAGACTGGCAGTCGGAGGAATTCAGGGTGGCGTAATGGCAAATGTGATGGCTAATCTCAGGTGTCAACTTGACTGGATTACGGAATACCTAGAAACCTGATAAAGCATTATTTTGTGTTATGTCCATGGATGGTGTTTCCAGAAGAGAGTAGCCTGTAGGCCTGAGTGGACTGGGTGGGAAAGATCCACCCTCAGTATGGTGGGCACCATCCAATCACTGGGGCCCGGAGAGAACAAAAACAGAGGAAAAGGAGGACCTGTCACTCTATCCGCTGGAGCTGGGACACACTCTGCTCTCCTGACCATGGAAATTAGAACTCTAGACTCCTCAGCCTTTGGGTTCCAGGTCTTACCCCAGCAGCACCCTTGGCTCTCAGATCTTTGGCCTCCGACTGAGAATCACACCATCAGCTGATTGTGTCCTGGTCCTGAGGCTTCCAGACTTGGACTGGGCTGCGCTACCAGCATCCAGTTGGCAGACAGCCTATCGTGGGACTCCTCAGCCTCCACAATTACAGGAGCCAGTTCCCCTAATAAGTCCCCTCTCATATATCTATGTATATAACCTGTCTCTTTGGAGAACCCTGACATGTACAGCAAAGATCCAACTGAGAAAAATCAACGAAATGAGAAGGCCTGGGAGGGTCCACTTGGATGCTGAAACCCCAAGGGTGAAACCCCTGACCAATGCTGAAATCTCAGGGACACAGAGAGTCGCCAGCGCTAGTAGATGGTAGCATTTGGATTGGGAGAGGGTGGTTTAAGCAGAAGGCAGAATCCACAGAGAAAGATCTGTTGCAAGGGCACATGCTGATCTGAAACCCTCACGGGGGCAAGAAGCTCTGCTTAGGGAAGACGGGGTGGGGGACGGCTGTCCTCTGTTGAGCAGAGCCATGGGAATGTGGGGTCTTGAGCAGACACAGCCGGCAATGGTCAGGTGGTGAAAGCGGGGATCAAGGAAGGCAGGGCTGATGGCACTGCAGGGCAAGCCCAGGCTCCAGCCACACCTGACCGGTTCACACCTCGCCCCTGATGAGCACAGAGTGCCTCCATCAGCATATCTAGACCCCAGTTCTGCCCTTGCCTAAGCAGGCCATTATGTACCCACAGAGCCTTGTGAGGACAAGAAGGAATTGTGTATACCAACCTCCTGCTTAATGCAGGCACTCAGTAAACGGAGGCAGGGCTAGGATCCATAGGACAGGGATCCGCTCGTGGACATACGTGCTGGGAAGGTGCAAAGGTTTGCGATTGGCGAGGAGAGAAGATTCCAGAAAGGGATGCTGGGATCCCTGCCAATCAAGAGGGTGTTCAGGAACAACAGCTAGGTACTGGACAGGAGGCCTAAGTCCCACGTTCATGAGAGCCAGAGCAGGGATGGGCTGGAGGATTCTGAGGACCCTAAGGACCCTCTAGGGACCACGTGTCATCCAGAAGTCAGCAACACTTGCTTTGCTTTCAGCTCCTGCATGCCATGTACCGTGGTCTCTGTTCAGGCCCATGTGGTTCCAGTACAAAGGTCAGTCCCTTGAATATTTTCACTGAGAAAAATCCCTCATAATTTTTACAAGTGTCTTTGGACTGATTCAGGATTGGAGGGTCGTCTTCCTGTGCCACTGCCTCATCCAGCTGCCACTCCACAGGACCAAGAGCCCAGTGCTCTCCCCTGGGACTGCCAGAGAAGCAGACACCCTCTCCCAAGCCCCCTGGGGACTGCCCCTCTTGGCCCCTCCTGGAGAGGGGAGAAGTCCTGTGGCCTTTCCTCCCTGAATCCAGGGAGGAGAACAGGGGCTGTATTAAAATTTCTCCTGGGCTTCTGCTGGATCCGTGCCCATCCACTTCAAAGAATCTCCTTCACTCCACTCTTCAAACTGGAACCAGCCTCTGATGGGGCCCGAGCCAGGGGCAGAGAACCCAGAAGCTCGGGGTGGGCCTTGGGTTCACATTCTGCCTCCTCAACTTATTGCCTGTAATATATCAGGCAGCTTGCTTTTCCAAACCTCAGTTTTATCACCTTACTGTAGGGGAACCTTTTTCAGAACCTTCCAGATGGGGCTGTGTGCATGTTAAAGTCGCGAGCACTCTTTTAATGTTAATTTATCATCATTGTAATTATTGTTAGTTTATGACACAGGATCAGAGATACTCTGAGATTCTGCCCAGTCATCGCAAATGCCAAGAAGAGGCCAAGCAACCAGTGAGAAGGTAGACGGGTCCTGAGACGAGCCTTATGAACACAACTGGGTGTCATGAGAGTGAATCCTGACTTCAGAGCACTCAAACACACACCCCAACCAGAGCAATGCTGCTCCTCGCACTCTTCCATAAGCCTCGGTTTGGGCGCCAGGTGAACGTTGAGCGCGTTGGGAGCTGAAGCTACAGGGTATGATGTGGTTGGTGGTGGCTCAGACTAAAACATGGCCATGGAGACAGCAGAATGACCACCAGCTAAGTGAAGGGCACAGCCTAGCACTGGTATGCCCCGTGCTCAGGCAGCCCCAGAAAAGGCAGGGATTGAGGTGGGGGTGGAAAGCAGAGGTCATCAGTGCCAGCAGGTTTTTAATTAATTAATTCTTTTTAAAACACCTGCCTCCTGCCTCCACAGCCCCTGGTGTTCTGCTGCTGTTCTGCAGCTTTTCCCGGCTTCACAGCTGCTGTGCTGGTTAAATGCATCTTTTTATGAACCCAAAAGCAAACTTTTTATTCCCACAAGACTTGGCACCCTGCTGGCCTCTGCAGCATAAAAACAAAAACAAAACAAAAATCCAGGCATTTCCTAATCCTCCCAGGAGGTATCTTCAGCTGTATGCTCCTGAAGAACAGGGAGAGGCGGACTCCGCGTAGGTGGTAGTGAAACATGAAACTCTGAGTACTTGAAATTTCCTCCTGACAGTTGTGTTAGCCAGCGTTCTCCAAAGAAACAGAAACAAAGGGCGTGCGCGCGCGCGCGCGCGCGCGTGTGTGTGTGTGTGTGTGTGTGTGTGTGTGTGTGTGTGTGTGTGTGTGTGTGGAGAGACTGATTATAAGGAATTGGCTCATACACTTATGGAGACCGGCAAGCCCAATATCTGCAGCAGGACCAGCAGGCTGGAGACCCAGGAAGAGCTGATGTTCAAGTCCAAAGGCCCTCTTGCTGGCAGACCTTCCTCTTGCTCAGGGGCCATCAGTCTTTTGTTCTGTTGAGTCTCCAACTGATTGAATGAGGTCCCACCACATTATGGAGAGCAATCTGATTTACTTGAAGTCTCCCAATTTAAATGTAAATCTCATCCCTCACAGAAACTTCGAGGATAAGGTTTAACAAAATATCTGAGCACCATGGCCCAGCCAAGTTGACACACAAAGCTCACCAACATTAGAGCTCATTGCAGCTCATTTTTCTCTGAGTCCTCAAAACGTCTTGGATCTGTTTTTACTTTGACCACATTAAAGTGTCCATACATCCTCACAACATTTTAAGACTTAACCTGCTCTTCCAAGCAGACTTTCTAAAATTCAATTAAGGGCATTTATGACAAGAGAAAATTATTTTTCCCTTATCCTCCTCTTTAATCCTAAATATTATTATAAATCCAACTGCCATGCTTTGAGAAAAAAAAAAATCCAATTTGTCAACTGGAGAAGACCCAACATGATGTGATATAATGAACTAATATAATGTGAAGGATTTGGGACTCTACCCAGAAGCCCTGAATGTGCTTGTTGATTACATTTCAACATTGTCATTGTGCACTATGAGAGTCTCTTAAAAGAGACAGTCCAACATTTTGTAGCATAAGGGTTCAGTTTCCTGTGCAGGTTGCCTGTTTGTGTTCCTCTTTAAATAGAGCTGTACTGAGAACGTGGAATGTGCTTAGAGTACGGATAAAGATCGTCATTATCCCAAGGGCAGTGGTTTTCACCTGGGGGTGATGTTTCCCCCCAGGGAATATTCGGCAATGTCTGGCAACATTTTTGGTTGTCACAACTGGGGTGTTGGGGGAGGCAATGCTAGTGGGTGGCATCTAGCAGGTAGAGGCCAGGACAGCCCCCACAACAAAGAATTACCCAACCCAAAATGTCAACAGTGCCAAGGCTGAGAAACACTTATGGGTCTGTTTTTAAAAGTCTATGACTTAAAATAATGCAATTTAACAATCAACAACAAATTTTCCCTGACCTGGAATCTTGAAAAAAAATTACACACGTGTTTCAGTGACAAGGGTATGAGGGTACGTTTAGTAAAAGCAGCTAAAGTGGCGCAAGCTTGTGTATGTTTTTCAGTCCCTGGAGCAGAAAGTAGCAAATTGCTGTGATACAGATTTGCTCCTGGATGCAATGGAAAATTTTAGATAAAGCAAATCTTTTCCTTCAGGGAGAGTGTGCAGCATAATGGTTGTTCTCTCAGCCACTGATACAAAGAAGAGCCGAGATCCTTGTCCCTCGGTGGCATCTCCTGCACACTCACCCACGGCAGGCAGGACAATCACACAGGCTTTTGGCTCAGCTATTTAAATATTCTCAAAAAAAGGTCTAGGAACCTCTTTCCAAACAATTGCCAAATTCATTTTCCAGGTGAACCATATGTGCCTCAAGCTGATTAGACTCTGAGCTATCAGTACACACAGCAGAGGGACAAGCAGCTAAACAGGAAAATGTGTGTCTCTCTATAGAACAAACAGCTTGAAAAGAAACCTGTGTAGGTGAAGATCTCTTTCAGGGCAGGGAATTCGGCCCTATCTTGTATCCCCGTCGCCTAGAGTTTCTACCGATCACAGCCCCTCAACCAATCCTTGTCTCTAACACACAAGGAGTAAAGATGAGATGTAAGCTCGTGGCAAAAATGGTCATTTCTTCCCCCTGACACCTATAACTCCAAACTAGCTCGACCAGCAACTTGGCCTCCTTTGCGTCCCTCAGGTGCTGAAGGTGTGAGATCAGTTGGTTCCACGCTTAGCTGCAGCAGACACTACTAGGTTATATCACACAGGACATTAGACAAAACAAAACACTGCAAAGTTACGTGATTTATCACAAAATTCTCCACCTTGATGAGGATGAGGATGGAAGATGCCTCCATCCTCACCTGTCGGGACCAGTGGCCAGTGCAAGAAACCCACATCCTGAGACATGCCTCCTCTCAGACAAGTGTAAGTTGCCTAAGAAGACAGACTTCAGGAGTAGAAAGGATCTCTAAACGAAAAGAACGATAAATAAATAAACAAACCCAAGAAACAGTATTGAGGTAACCGTAAGTCATGTTTCCGTAATGCATACTAAGGAAACCACCTCAAATTACTGTGCAATGTCCCATCATATATATTTAACAGCCCTAAGATAGTGCTAAGCCCATCAAGTCAGTTAAAACAACTTATCAAGTCCCTCATCATATATCAATTATTTGGGTTTCACAAATAAAGTATTTTTCCTGCCTTAATACTAATAATTTTTTTCCAGCTTAATAAGTTATTTATCCTCATAAATAAATAACTTATTTGATATGCTCTTAGCATATCAAAAGGATCCCAAAAGAGTTATCCTGAGAAACAGCAAAACTGAAAGATTATTACTTTGCATTGCACAAAATTGTTTCAATGTCTAGGAAAGAAAACTGACATTAGTTCTCTAAATAAGTATTTTCTTCAAGGACAATTAGATAA
The DNA here is from genome assembly GCF_000696425.1 of Galeopterus variegatus. Classification (NCBI taxonomy): domain Eukaryota; kingdom Metazoa; phylum Chordata; class Mammalia; order Dermoptera; family Cynocephalidae; genus Galeopterus; species Galeopterus variegatus. The sequence goes on along the minus strand of NW_007728411.1, from coordinate 204,798 downwards.
CCCGAACATAATAAGATAATGATAACTGGGCATTTATTAATTAAGACTTTGTTTAAACCATATAAACTTAGCCAGAGTCACACTACCTTTTACTAATCACAAGCATTGAAGTGAACAGATGTCCCACTGGAGGAGATTCTGGGCAGAAATCATCATCATCATCATCATCATCATCATCATCATCACACATTTGTAGTTACTCTGTACTTTTGACATTATAAATGGAATTTATTAAAATTATTTTCTGTCTGTTGCTGTTATATAGAAATAAAAATGGTTTTGCATATTGTCCTTACAGCTAGCACTCTCGCTAAAACAGCTTATTAATTCAGAACATTATCTGAAGATTCTGCTGCGTTTTCTATGTTATCTAGAAAAAGTGCTAGTGTTGATTATTTGACAAATCTTTACTTATCCTATTGCCTTATCACACTGCCTTGAATTTTCAATATAATATTGAATACAAGTGATGGGCATCGAGGTCTCACTCCCTACTTAGCATAATGTAAGAAGCCAGTTTTCTTCAGATGTCACTATCTGAATACAGTTTTCATCTCTTCCTATAGAATTTTATCAACTCATTTCCCTGAATTTGTTTCAATAATTGTATAATTTTTTTATTCTTTAAGATTCCAGTATGAGTGAATTACATCGATTTTCATTTTAAAAAAATATTAAACCAGATTTTTATTCATAGAACAAATCCTGTTGAGTTCTGCTGTATTATCATGTTTTCATATTTTGCTGAGTTTTTTTTTTTTGGTGCCTTTTTTTGATACTTTTATCTATGTTTATGAGTGAGATTGTTCTCTAATATTACTCCCTTTTAATGCCATCTCAGGTTTCAATATCAGAGTTTTTTGGCCCATAAATTGAGCTGCAAAGTGTTTCATCTTTGTCTATTTTAAAAAAGATTTTGCTTAGTATTGCTGCTTTATTTTCCCCTCTTAAATATTTGGAATAATTCACCAGAGAATCATATTGGTCTTTGTGGAAATATTTTAAATTTCAGGTTTGGTTATTTTGATAGACGTAAACCTGTCCAGGTTATGTTTTCTGTGTATTGGTTGTGGTTTGTTGTATTTACTGATTTTCTTAGAAATTTTATCCCCTTCATCATCATCATCACCATCATCACCATTACCACCATCACTGCCATCATCATCACCATTATCACCATCATCATCGTCACCATCATCACCATCATCACCATCACCACCATCACTGCCATCATCATCACCATTACCACCATCATCATCATCACCATCATAACCATCATCACCATCACCACCACCATTGTTATCACATCATCATCACTGTTATTGCCATTATCATCACTGTCATCATCATAATAGCCATCATCATCACCATTATCAATCACCACCACCACCACCACCACCATCATCATCATCCTTACATTTATTGACCACTTACTCTGTGCCAGGCACTCAAAGAAACCCTACCTGGTAGACTGTTGTCATTATTTCTATTTTACAGATGAGGAAACTCAGGCACAGTGTGATAAAATAGCTTACTTAATTTACATAGCTAGTAGACGGCAAAGCTAAGATCAATCTGACTCTAAGTTCTATGCTTTGCGCCACCAATCTTTAAAGAGCAGGACACTCCACTGTCATTTTCACACTCAAGCCCTCACCCATCTAATTCCCATCCCCAGCCTCTGACCACCCAGGCCATCTCTGGAGCCCTCTCTCACCCTGCAGAACAGCTCAGATGTTCCTCTGCCCAGATGGTTCCCGTCAACCAAAAGAAGTCAGCCCAGATGGAAATAGGGCCCCAAGAGTTGGAGGAACAGCCAGGTCCTCTGGTTGTCCAACATCTAGGTCAATCATTCAGAGCTTCAGAGAGATGTAGGTCTTGATCCCAGGATAGGTAGCCCTCAGGGAAGTGTGAAACCTATTCCTTTTAAAGGGTCTTCAGCAGGCCAGATCGTGCAAGAAAGATCTTTGAAGACTAAAGTCCTTCTTTCACTGTGTGGAAATCCAACTCTAAGCTCTAGATCCAGTCTCCCTCAGCATCAGATAGGACTGTTCAATGCACATGTCGTGAGTGCTGATGTCCAGTGGGGCTGGAGCAGGGAACTACAGGGGAAAGTCCTATGGAGAGAGCAGGTCTAGAATGGGGAAGGTCTCCAAAAATCAGATGGAGACGAGGATGGGGCCTCCTCTCTCCTGCCCCCAGGAGGTAGTTAAGGGCAGAAAACACAATTAAGAAACTGACTTTATTCTGCTTTGCTGCAGGGATGCCAGTTGCTCCCCAGTGTCCATTCTCCTCTTTTTTGGAATGGAGCCCCAGTGTATATATGCAGGCAATTGGCCTAGTTCTGTGACTCCATTTTCAAATCTGACAGCTAAGTGCGGCTGCACGACTGAGTTCTAGTGAATTGAATATACAAGTGGATGGTGTCTTAAAGGGGCTGACTCAACCAGAGATTTGCCTGGCTTTGCCCCACACTCCTTCCTCCCTCCTGCCTGGGAGACAAGTGTGGTGGCTTGTCCTCCAGTAGCCAGCTTGGATCATGAGGCAACTGAGGGAATGGAAGCCCCACTCAAGGATGACACAGCAGAAGGATAGAAGGAGCCTGGATCCCTGATGACTGTGGTAACACCATGACAGCCCTGGTCTGCTTCTGTGGATTTTGCTTTCAGAGACAGAAGCCTTTAAGTATTTAAGCCACTCTTTTCTTGGTTTTAACAGATAAGTTCAGAGCAGAGACTTTGGAGCTGAACACCCTAGGTTATATCTCAGCTTTGGATAGGGTGTTTGACCACTCTGTATCTCAGTTTTCCCATCTTTAAACTGAGATTAACAATGGTCTCTATGTTACAGAGTTATGTGCCTGGCACATAGTATGCCTAGTAGGCGCTTTTATATGTGTAAGCTGTAATGATGATGACGACAGTGATAATGACAATGAAAACCCATTACTGGGTTTTCTGTTATGTGCAGTGGATCCTAATCCTACATGATAACATATGCTCACAATGGCCATGCTGGAGTAGGTTTCCTCTTGAACAAACGAGGAGACATATTCCCTCAATCCCTTTCAGTAGCTTCTCCGTGAAACCATGAGATCAAAAAGTTCAAGAACACTTCCAAGAAGGAGCATGCAGTAAATGACTTGTTTAGCCAAATACTGGTTTAATTTTGCTAAGTCAGCATACAAGTTTTGAACAATAGAGGGAATCTTCAAAGTTGTGTAAGAGGAATGATGAGGGAGAAAATGTCTAGAGACTAAGGGTCAAGGATGAAGCCCCAGAGAGAGCACATATGCCCAGATGGGGTGGGTTGGTGAAGTTTTCCTGGGTGGAGCCTGTTGTGACTGACTCACCTTCCACCTCCTCCAAAACTTTTGGTAAGATCTGTATCACTGGGTGTGAAAGCCAGGATCCTGATTCTCTTTCTAGTTCTGCTATTTTTCTCTGCATCTGTTCTCATGGCATGACCTTGGGATATGATCAGACCCAGTGTCAAGGATTTCTGTGTGGAAACCAGAGAGGCTGGTAGGATTCATTACTAGTTCAACCCAGAGCCAGGCATATTAGAAAAAATTTGATCTTGCCCAGGAAGAAGCCTAGCCATTTCTCTTGGCTCTAGGAGATGATCTGTGTCTTTGTTGATAGGAAGGGTTGACCATACCAGATCTTAGAGTAGGGTCATCTAAAGTCTTAGGCTGGGAGTAGGTCATGCCAGAAAGACCAACCATGCAGGCTTTGGATTATACAATTTCAATTGCTTTGGAGGCTGAGTTCAGCCATGTGTACAATCAATCAATCACTCATGCCTATGTAATGAAGTTCCAATAAAAATTCTGCATGCTGAAGCTCACCAGCTTCAATACTCCAAGCACGCTGTCATATATTGATGGCGGGAGGGCAATGCATTCTTAAGACAATGGAAGTTTCATGTTTAGAACCCTCCCAGACTGCCCCACATATCCCTTCCTTTGTCTGATTTTGATCTGTTTCTTTTGGTGTCAGAAGTGAGAGCATTCTTGGGACCTGTGCCCTCATACTAAACAGTTTGGCTAACTCTGGGTATCAAGTGCACCCATATCCTTTTGGGAAACAGAGATGAGGACTCCGGCATTAAAAGTCCACATGGCCCACCTCAGCCCCATTTCTTTAGGAAGTTGTCTCCAGCCAAGGCCCTTCTCTCAGGGGAACAGGTGTTGCCTGAATGTCAGGAGGACGTCACTCTCTGTGCTTGGTCTAGTAGGGAGTTCTAAGTGATACCCCTTCATGTGCTATTTAGTTCAAAGATACAAAGAAACTATCAGCAGTGGGCTGTGTCTGAGGAAACAATGTGCATTTCTCAGTCCTGATTTCCTGAAGCACCCTATGTGTCCATAACTTCCTTAAGAAAGCAGCATAATTTTAAATTTTCACTTGCTTATAGATGAGAAAAGAGAAGCTCAAGATATTTAAGTACCTTGTCTATTGGCTGTATTCTCCAGTTTCTAGAGGCAGCACCAGGTTGTTCTTTCTGGAGCACTAACCCTGAGGATGCTGATGGGGGCCAGAGCTCAGGACTGTTGTGTTATGGTGTTGCAATGACACTTTCAGTGTGACGGAGCTGAGAGAAAAGGCTCTACTGCCTCATGGAAGGTCCACTTTTCCTCTTGGCCTCACTTTTCTCCCAGTTCTAAGTGGCTGGATGGTGGGAGGGCAGGTTAGGGATACCATCCACCTTGATGGATCTCCTCCTCTCGGGAAAGGCCTCTGAGCCAGGCTCCACTCTAGGCTCTCAGAGAAATTATGGGCTTCTCTGGGGGACTACCCTTTCTACCTCTCACAATGGTTGGAAAGATCTTGGCCCAGATTGTCTGGGATGCTGTTCCTGGTACTGAGGACACCACAGCAGATATGCCAAGCACAGATCATAGAATCTTCTACCATGACTGAAGTGTGGCCCTAGGGGCAAGGAGCCAAGGACTCATCTATACCCGCTTGAAGACTATGAATGGTCCAAGGCAGCTCACCAGACCCAAGGCTCATCAAGGGCCTGAGGCCAAAAGACTCTGGCCTGATTGTCCCTGAGGGAAGACCTTCTAGTGGTGGGTGTTAGAACTCAGAAGGCCTTTGAAACACACACCTCTCCTCACCCTCACTGCAGGTGCTATCATGTTGATCTACCGTCCACTGAGAATCACTGGAGGTCTTGAGAGATGGTCCTGGTCACCTGGAGAGTATGGAGGCAGAGAAGAGATGGAGAACCCCTGAGGACGGTCAGTCAAAGTAATGGGCATGAAGTCTGTGTTAAGAGTGTCCCCAGCATCTTTCTGTCCAGGACTCACACCAGGAAGGGGGTGTGACATTTATTCAGAAGTTCAGTCTTCTTCAAGGATATGATAGACACTGCTAGGATCACAAAGAAAACATGTGGCCAGGACTGGACCCCTGTCTGTCTACCTCCAAAGTCTGCTCCTCACACAGCTTAGAATATGTGTATTGTCATTTTGTTTCATTATACAAGC
>NW_007728411.1:194441-198376 GCF_000696425.1 Galeopterus variegatus | reverse complement strand
CTAGTCAAACACCAGCACCCACACTGACATGGTCTCGTCAACATTGTCTGGAGAGGCCTTTGGTTAGACAGCCACCCACCCACACCAGTAGGTAGCAGCTGGTGGCAGGCCAATTTTCTGACCTGTGGGCAGGTGAGGTGAGGAGGTTGACAGCTGCCCCAAGTCTTGCCTCAGGCTTCCTCTAGCCCCTGCTCATCTTCCAGGCAGGGAGTTCGGCCACTAGGAGTGACACACTGCTAGAGGACTTAGAGAAAATGGCTCAGAAGAGTGCGTGGCCCAAACAGGAAGGACAGCCATAGACCCCCCAGCTCGGCCCTCAAGATTATCCTGGAGCCCTGGAGCACAGTGACCTCTCTCTTTGTTCCTGCCTCCCTGGGGGATGGAGGGGGCTTTCATCCAGGGGACACAGTGCAGGTATNTGATCATTGTTTCAGACTTGGGAATAAAAAGGCCCAGATGGCCGTGGATGTGGCCTCTGTGCAGTCAAGGAGCTTTCAGAGCTGATGGAAGGTGAGTGGGTGGGTGTGGGAGATTGAGGGTGGGGTCAGAAAGGGCGTGTTTGAACCTCCACTCACTTACCTGGGAGTCTGACATAAACTCAGGAAGATATCCCTGTCATTGTCCCTGGCTTTTATAGAGGTCTGCTATTTAGCCTGGAGTACAACAGAGGAAGGTAGGAAAAAACTTTTTAGTGGCCACCAACTCCGTGTCCACCTTGTTAAAGATCTTAGTACAAATTCTATGCCATTATGTCATTTAATTAAACCTTTATGCAAACCCTACAAACCAAGAAAAGCCCAATGTTAAAAATGAGGACGCTGGGCCGACCCCGTGGCTCACCCGGGAGAGTGCGGCACTGGGAGTGCAGCGGCGCTACCACCGCGGGTTCAGATCCTATATAGGACTGGCCGGTGTGCTTACTGGCTGAGCGTGGTGGGGGCGACACCAAGCCAAGGGTTACGATCCCCTTACCGGTCACAAAAAGGAAAAAAAAAAAATGAGGACGCTGAGCATGGGAGGTTAAACGACTTGCCCAAGCCCTACAGCCTCTGAGGGTGGGAGTGGGCCACCACTCATGCCTCAGCTCCACTAGAAGGCCCACAGTCCCAAGCCAGAATGCCAGCATATGGCCTTCCTCTCTCCAGCCCACACATGCTGATGGAGCAGCTACTGTGGGCCCAGCCCTGGTCCAGATGCTGGAACAGCAAAGGTACGGCCTCTGCACCTGTGGAGCTTCCACTGGGTAGAAGTGGACACCAGGCTGGACAGTGCAGAAAATGCCACAAAGGTGGCAGAGGTGAAAATGAGCTCATCTTATCCATGGATATCACGGACACAGGGTAAGTGGGCAGGGCTGGACCCCAGAGGCCTCAACGGCCGTGGGAAACAATCTGGGCATCTTTTTCTATGTGCAACAGATGACCACCAGAAGGTTTTCAGTAGGAGCGTGGCAGGATCTCATTCACACTTTAACAGGGTAGAATGGATTGTAGGGGAACAAAATGGGAATGAGGGGCATCTGCCGATGTCAGGCAAGGTATAACAGTAGCTCAGATTGGCTGGTAGCAGAGAACAGGTGAAGGATTTGAGGCATATTTTGCAAATACATTCAGTGTAAGGCCTGAAATTAAAACTCAGTNGAAGGATTTGAGGCATATTTTGCAAATACATTCAGTGTAAGGCCTGAAATTAAAACTCAGTATTTTGTGCTGCTGTGACAATTGGTAAAGCCAGGAGGGAATTGAATGGCCTAACTGCAAGTTCCACCCCCCACTCTGCTCCCATGGACAAGGCCCCCTAGCTAACGACCCTTCTTATGGCAGGACAGGCAACTCCTGCCAGCTCCCGCAATTTTTCAAATGAGCAAATCGCCATCTTGCACAAAGTGGGGGCGCCGACCTCCTTGAGACAATGGAGCCCACCTCCCAGGTCTCTGCTTGTTCACTCGGTTCCCCTTGTAGTCCGTATGGCCTGCAGTGTCCTTCTCCCCAGGCTGCGGGTGTGCATGATTCACACACTGCTGTGGATCTCATCTGTCCAGTGTTGGGTGTGGGTGGTTAGCCACCCCCTGGGCCGGGAATCCCGCCCTCCCCATGGCGTGGATAAGGCAGTGTGGACCATCAGTCGGACTGGCCGCTGCCTCCCAGGCTCCCAGCGGCTCTGAGTCAGTAGTCCAGGTGTGGTGTGGGTTGAACTGTGTCCCTGAAAAGATGCATTCAGGTCCTAAACCCCATACCTGTGAATGTGACCTTACTCGGAAATAGGGTCTTTCACATGTAATCAGGTTAAGATGAAGTCCTATGGGATTAGGGTGGCCCTAATCCAATAACTCGTGACCTTATAAAAAGAAAAATTTGGACACACACACACAGAGAAGATGGCCATGTGGTGACACGTGGTGACGTTTTGCTGCCACAAGCCAAAGAGCACCAAGGACTGCCAGCAACCACCAGCAACTGGAAGAGGCTAGGAAGGAACCTGCCCCAGAGTCTTCAGAGGACACGCAGCCCTGCCCTCTGATTTTGAACTTCTGGCCTCCAGAACTATGAGAGAATAGATTTTTGTTGTTTTACCTTCCTGTCTGTGACAATTTGCTACAGCAGCCCTAAGAACCTAATATAGGTGGGGCCCAAGAACATAGCATGCACGTCTGACCTTCTCCAAGTGCTGCTGCTGCTGTTGGTTTGGGGACCACCTTTGGAGAGCCACTAGTTTGTGGAGCTGGGGTTTATCAGGGAGGACATGAGAGTTGCCACAATGTCTCAAGAGTCACCTGGCCCTGAGTCCAGGCCTAGGACAAGTGAGTAGAATTAGAGAAACATGGCCTGGGGCTCAGGACAGGGACAGGGATGCTCAGTCTCAGCTCCTACAAAGCAGTGGGAGGAAGGGAGGGTGGGCATGGCTCTGCCCAACCCAACTGATAACCTCTCGCCCCACAGGGGACGCTCTGCCCTCGTGCACCAGGGAGGCCTATTGAAACGGGATTTGGTTGGGAAGGACTTCTCTGCACCTTTCAGTGCTCATTCAGGACTGTGTGCAGTAAGGGCCCCAGACAGCAGGTGAAGGGACAGTGGGATGCTAAGGGCTGCCTCCAGGGGAGGTCCCCTGTGCAGAACACAGAGCAGCCTTGTTTAGCCCAGGTTGCAGGGTGGCTTCCCTGAGGGACTGCTTTGCCCAGGGAGTGAGGACATTGTGCAACTTTTTTTTACCACAGGACAATGACTTCCTGACCACAGTCCAAGTCCCTGAACCCTCCTATGTCCCCTAGCCCAGTGAGGGGCCTCCTTGGTCCAGCCTCTCACCTAGGCTCTGGGCACTCATAAGGCTGCTCTCTTAAATAAGAGCTAATGAGAAGGTGAAGTCATCTCCTGGCAGCTAACCGGTCTTGATTTTGTTTTTTAAATAACACTTTTGAAATATCAAGGCGGATTTCAGTTAGATTAATACGTTTTAATTTTTTTTTTAGCAAGCCAGGAGAACATTAACTTTTTATTAGGTTTGTGTTTTTTGTTTTTTGTTTTTTTTTTTCCTTTTTTTCTTTTTTACTGGCCGGTAACGGGATCGCAAGCCTTGGTGTCGCGCCCGCACTGGGGACCANTTAGCAAGCCAGGAGAACATTAACTTTTTATTAGGTTTGTGTTTTTTGTTTTTTGTTTTTTTTTTTCCTTTTTTTCTTTTTTACTGGCCGGTAACGGGATCGCAAGCCTTGGTGTCGCGCCCGCACTGGGGACCAGCAACGGGATCGCAACCCTCAGTGTTGCACCCGCGCCACGCTCAGCCAGTGAGTGGGAACCGGTCACCACATGGGATCTGAACCCTCGGCGGGAGCGCCCCCGCCCTCCCAAGCGGCGCACTCTCCAGTGCGCCCCCCGGGCGGCCCTTGTGTTGGGTTTTTTAGGGACAGAAGTAAAAAGCCTGGGCCGAAGAACAGGGGG
>NW_007728411.1:171104-193896 GCF_000696425.1 Galeopterus variegatus | reverse complement strand
GGTGGCTTCCCTGAGGGACTGCTTTGCCCAGGGAGTGAGGACATTGTGCAACTTTTTTTTACCACAGGACAATGACTTCCTGACCACAGTCCAAGTCCCTGAACCCTCCTATGTCCCCTAGCCCAGTGAGGGGCCTCCTTGGTCCAGCCTCTCACCTAGGCTCTGGGCACTCATAAGGCTGCTCTCTTAAATAAGAGCTAATGAGAAGGTGAAGTCATCTCCTGGCAGCTAACCGGTCTTGATTTTGTTTTTTAAATAACACTTTTGAAATATCAAGGCGGATTTCAGTTAGATTAATACGTTTTAATTTTTTTTTTAGCAAGCCAGGAGAACATTAACTTTTTATTAGGTTTGTGTTTTTTGTTTTTTGTTTTTTGTTTTCCTTTTTTTCTATTTTACTGGCCGGTAACGGGATCGCAAGCCTCGGTGTCGCGCCCGCACTGGGGACCAGCAACGGGATCGCAACCCTCAGTGTTGCACCCGCGCCACAGTCAGCCAGTGAGTGGGAACCGGTCACCACATGGGATCTGAACCCTCGGCGGGAGCGCCACCGCGCTCCCAAGCGGCGCACTCTCCAGTGCGCCACCGGGTCGGCCCTTGTGTTGGTTTTTTAAGGGACAGAAGTAAAAAGCTTGGGCTGAAGATCAGGTGACACTCAGTGGGTGGGCAGTGGTGGTCTGCCTGGCCTGGGACCCTCTGCCCCTTCTGCACACCTGTCAGGGGACTGATCTGGCCACCCCTGCTGCAGGGACAATGACCCGTAGGGATTGGAAAGCTGCTGGCTGGTCAGCTGACAATCTACCTGGGCAACCTACACATCAATGTTGTCAGCAGACTGGGGGCTTCTAGGCCACCTTTCATAGAAACCAGCCTGACCGTCATCAAGGGAGACAGTAAGTGTGGCCTGCTGGGAGCCAATGACCATGCGAAGGGCCTTGGTGAACGAGGGGCAGTGGGAGCTGCATGCAGAATCCTCAGCGGATGCTCTTTGTTCTTGACTGCACTTCTGCCCAGTGCCCACAGACACTGCGCTCAAGGCCACATGGCCTCCCAGGGAATGCCCTGCCTCCTGCTGATCCCAGCACACTCCTGCCTTCTACAGGAGGGAACTCTGTGCTTCAACACGTTCCAAGTATTGCCAGTCAGGAAAATCAAGGAGACTAGACCACCTTTCTCTGTGGAATGCACTGTAAAGCAAATATATTTCACAGGGCCTAGTTTCTTGCAGTCTTAGGTTTAGTCTAACTTCTTAAAAGTACATATAGAAATGTTGACATTGCAAAAGACAGGAAATTTTCCCCAGGCTATAGTCTCTGTTGTAAGATAAAGAATTGTAACACAGCAAGATTGCTGACTCAAGGACAGACAAGTTACTTGATTGATATGTAAAGATACTGGGAAATTGCTGTAGGGAAAGACAGTGTTTGCTAAGATCAAGCTTTTGTTGGTGGATCAACATAACCTTTTGCAAACTGCATTATGGAACATCACCTTGCTTGTTTCACTGAATATTACCAGCCTCTACTGTTAAACTATAATTAGCCATAACCACACCTATGTTCTTTTCCTGTAACTTCCTGGTCTGGAGAATAAATGCAGGGTGAGAGCCCCAATTCATGGTTAATTTCCCAAAGGAAGGAATGCCTCACTCTTGAGGGTTCCAGAAGATTAACCCCTTTGGGGTCTCTCACTGCTTGGAAGAGATGGGCTTTGAGTAATCTTTTTGCAGCTCTGTCACCCAGGGGAAGAGAGGTGATAAATCCATGAGAAGCAAAGCAACATTTCTCCCCCAAGTCCAGTTCTCAGACTGTTTTATAGGGACCATCCCTGTGTGTTCACTTCCTGTCTAGTAACATTTCCACCCAACACATACACACATCATTTGCTCTTTCACAAACAGCAAGAAGAAATAACATCTGAAAATGATCTTGCCCTAGAACAATGTTTTATTTAAAATCATATTCCCTATTTAGGTCCTTCCTTAATAGACATGTAGAATTATGATTTTTAATGAGTTAGACTTCAAATTTTCCTTTTTTTTTTTTTTTTTCCTTTTTGTCTTTTTTCATGACCGGCAACGGATCGCAACCCTCAGTGTCACGTCCGTACCGGACCGGGACCGGCAACGGGATCGCAACCCTCGGTGTTGTGCCCGCACCTCGCTCAGCCAGTGAGCAGCTGGTCTGTACGTGGGATCCGAACCCTCGGCGGGAGCGCCGCCGCACTCCCAAGTGGCGCACTGTAGCAGTGCGCCACTGGGCCGGCCCAGACTTCAAATTTTCTAAGTTCAAAATAGAACTTTCCAAATAAACAGGAGCTAGTTGTTTTCAGTCCCATCAAAAATAACCTAAACAGGGGCCGGCCCGGTGGCGCACTGCTATAGTGTGCCGCTTGGGAAGCGCGGTGGCGCTCCCACCGAGGGTTAGGATCCCGCATACAGACCGGTTCCCGCTCACTGGCTGAGCGAGGTGCAGGAGCGACACCAAGGGTTGCGATCCCGTTGCCGGTCCCGGTCCGGTACGGGGGCGACACTGAGGGTTGCGATCCATTGCCGGACATGGAAAAAGACAAAAAGGAAAATAAAATAAAATAAAATAAAATAACCTAAACAGGGGCTGGCAGTTTAGCTCACTTGGTTAGAGCACAGCCTTGTAACATCAAGGCAAGGGTTCAGATCCGAGTACCAGCCAGCCACAAAAAAAAAAAAAAAAAAAAAAAAAAAAAAAAAAAAAAAAAAAAAACATAAGGAATGTTATAGAAAACATGAAAAGATATTCAGCCTAATCAATAATTGGGGAAATGAAATTAAGATAATGATATACAATGTTTTAATCACTAGGTTTGAAAATTTTAGTAAGTCTGCTGAATACAAGTTGTGCTGCCAGTGGGAAGTGGCTTCTCCCACCCCCTGCTGGTGGCTGGGTACACTGCCAAGCCTTTGAAGAGGGACACATGGCACTGACTATTGAAATTGAAATGTTCACTCCCTTCAACATGGCAAATCCCATTTCTACACTTATATCTTTTAAAAGCACTCATTTGTGTATACAAATAAGTATGTATAAGGATCATCATTACTTGTAAATGGTAAAAACTGAAAACATTGTAATAGCCCGTCAATGAGGAAGTAGATAAATGAACCACGCACGCCTCCACTGGGGAATACTACGCAGCAGTCAAAAGGAACACAGAGAATCAGAACATGCTCTCCCCAGAACATGTGTGTGAAAGAGACTGTACATGCAATGGGATCCTGCTTGCACCACCCATAAATAGAAGAACACATTAAAAATTTATTTCTAGGGCCGAGCCTGTGGCGCACTCGGGAGAGTGCGGCACTGGGAGCGCAGCAGCACTCCCGCCGCGGGTTCGGATCCTATATAGGGATGACCGGTGCGCTCACAGCGCTCAGCGCGGTGCGGCCGGTCTCAAAAAAAGGACAAAAAAAAAAATTATTTCTAGAAGGATGTGTAAGTAACTGGTCTGAGGAACTGGCCCAGGGGAATGTAAAGTCACTTTCCATCTGAGACCCTCTTGCAGAGTTTGGTTTTTTTCTCCCATGTTTTCATACTACTTTTTTAGCTGTTAAAAGAAAATAAAACTAATTTTTAAATTCTTTAAAAAGTTCCCCAAGGACACATTTTAAGAAAAGAAACTGAAGAACAACACATACTGCATACCATTTAGGTAAAAAAAAAAAAACTATATTTTTTGTTTCTGTACATGTGTATGAATACACGGCAACAGCCCTGAAGTCTGCCTTCCTGCCAATGGGTACTTGAGAAGAGGCAAATTGTAAAGAGATCACTCTCAGGTATGAGAAACTATTCATGGGTAACTCATAAATTTAAAAATCTTGCCTTTGAAAAATAAAATGAAATTGTGTCGAAACAAGAAAGTGCAAATCTATTCAATTAAAATATGTGACATAAAAAATACTGGTATATTTCATTGAATCATTTCCTAACTTATGCACACTTAAGTTTATCCAAATATAACACTTTTGTACCGTAAGAATGTTTATTTTGCAAGTGATTTTTAATTCTTTAGCCACAATCCCCCCACATTTTGACATTACCACATCTTCTTTCTATAGTCTTCTATAGACATAGAATTTGTTAGAAGCTAAAAGGGAAAAATACATTCTTTCTGCTAAATAATATCCCATCATATTTGACTTAAAGATTATTAACCTTTTGAATATCAAGAATTGAAGCTGCTCGGGAGGTCACATTTATTTATAGGTTCCAAAATAGCCCTGAGGTCTGAATAGGAAAATATCTTTTATAAACCATAACAAAACTCTCACCTCAAAATAAAACACTATGAAATTTACACCATTATATCCATATTCAACATTTTTACAATATCCAGAAACCTACTGGATCTTAAGAAATGACAATAAAAATAGCTTCACATTCAGAAAACAGAGCTTATAACTTAGATGACCCAACTTGAGGCCCCGTGCCCTATGCAGAAGTCTGTTCAGTTACTGGACCATTATAAAATCACCATTGCTAAAAGCACAGATCCTTGGGCACCCAATACGTGCTAAGCAGAACAACTGTTTGAACAAAGAGAATTTAAGTGACATTAGTTTTAACAGTTCATTTGAATGGGGTACATTATTTGAATTCCCTAAGATGCCCCAAAGGCTCGCGGGTTTGCCGGCACCATTTCTGGGGCTGTAGTATCCTTTTTTGGTTTCTATCAAGTGTATCCGCAGCTGTGCAGTTCTAAACCAGCTTCTAGAACTTCTGCCCCAAAACTGGTATTAAAGTGCCTACAGTACTGTCTCCCAAAATTTCATAAAGTGTCAGGTCAACACAGGCCACTGCCTTACCGAAGATGGACAGCTTCATCCCAGCCCCCGCCCCCACCATTTCCTTTAAAAACAATAGAAGGATGTCTCATTATGACAAAACTACTTCTCTGAAAACCCAAATTGTGTTAGTAGTGATTAACTGTAGTATCTAATACTTAGGCAGACTTGGGGAAATCCCAGCGCTTCCTCAGGGTAAGATGTTGATTACATGATAACCTGGTGCCAAATGTCAAAGGATTCACTCAGTTCCCACCCTGTGGCCAGGGCTAACTGCTGGTGGAAATCTCCAAAGGGACAATCCTCTCCGGGTCCACTCCATGCAGCCAATACAAAGGCTGAGAGGTGACCCAGACCCACGTGTAGGCCCTAGATGAGCCTCCTGGGTCCCACCACTTTTCAGCAAAAAGACCTGGGTTAGACAACTCTAGCCTCGTTACCTGCCACACTGGATGGAGTGCACCCAGTGGGTCTCCAGGCTGTGCAATCCTGTTGAATACATATGACATTCCCTGGAGGTCACACTGAAGCCACAGTAGCAGTTGCCCTTGCGAGCACAAAGCCCCGTCTCCTTTCAGTTCATTTGTGTGCGTGTGCACGCCTTCTACACTGTCCACTGTCGCACCTTCTACACTGTCCACGCTGTTACAGCCTGCTGCTGGAGGCTGTCGGAGCACGGCGGGGGCTGTGCCTCTTATCAAAGTCTTATTTCAGGCTGGGTCACTGTAAGAAAATTGTGTATGCAGCACTGGCATTTAGCCGAGTCACCAGAAAATTTGTCAAAGCAATCCAGGTAGTGTTTTGTTTTTTCCCGTTCCTTTCAAAAAATAACTTCCAGAGGCATTTTTTAGCAACTTACTTCAAATGTTAATGAAGAAACGTGAATTCAAGGGCACAGACTTGAGGAGCTGACTCAAGAGTTATACAGATGCACAAAACAAGCTCTAAATGCATCAAGAGGTGTGAAATTGTGAAGACAGAAATCATTTGGGGAAGAACTGCTCCTGTTGTAAGTTCTCTGGAGCTAATGGCACCCCCACTGAGATGGTTATTCACCAGATCTGGTTGCTGTCACAAATGTGACTTTGTTGCTTTGTAAGTGTCTGTCGGGTTCAAGGTTCTGCCTTTCCTTCCCTGGGAAGGCCATGGCTCTCCAGGCAGGTGCCAGGCTGCGAGGGGCTAACGCAAGCCTGCTGGGGTGGGATCCATGGACCTGGCCTGCAGGACAGGACCCCCAAGGCTCTGGAAGACAGCACCCACCACCACGTACGGAATCCAAGCAGTCGTCCACAATGAGAGGACAAGGGGCCTGAGCGAACGCTCAGGGCGTGTGGTAAAATTTCCCAAATACTGTAAAAGAGAAAACGCTCACACTTAATCATGTTCAAGACTAATTGTGACCAACCAGGCGTTTACAACCACATGTGCTAACTGACCACTGGGAGAATAACTTTATTGCGTTAGAATAGAAAATGAACCATGTGGACTGGCCGGTTAGCTCAGTTAGAACATAGCTTTGTAACACCAAGGTCAAGGGTTCGGATTTCCATACCAGTCAGCTGCCAAAAAAATAATAATAATAATAAAAAAAAGAAAGAAAAAAATGAGCGAGCTCATGTCAGGCCTGCAACTCACCCCACAGAGCAAACTTAGGTACCAGGGCAAATTATGAAGATCCGTCTTCTGTATGCAGACAAGGGGGGTGGGCGGGAGGGCACAGTGCTCTTGCCAGCAGGCACCAGGCGCACGTGTACCCACTTCTTTGTTTGGGCTCTTTTATTTACTCTCCGGGATGCATTTCTTCATAATAACTTGGTACCCATGACTCTTCTGACAGCTTGGGGACAGCAGGCTTTGCATATGTTTTAGGCCAGGGTCTGGCCCTCCTCATGGGCTTCTGTTTCACCCACAGCCACCTCCTCTCTGCTCCAGGGAGCCGGTCCCCACTGACAGCGGGGAGGGACGCAGGCGGAGGCAGCCTGGCACGGCCCTTCTGTGTCCACAAGTCCCACTTTCCAGCGGTATCAAGAACTCCCTCTATCCCACTCCTTGGGAGGGTCCCAGCTGAGAGGACAAAGGTCCTGTGATTCTGTTCTTCACCTCCCCGAGGTGTCCAGTGCTGCCCGAGCCTGCTGGGAGGAGCCTGGCGCAGCACAGGCCATCCTGGCGGCCACTGCTGCGTTTCCCCAGAGCGCGGCCTCTGTGCACCCAGGCAATTCCAGAACTGCTCTGTCCTCCTCCTCCCTGGTGAGTCTAGCACAGGGCTGACGTGGAGCACTTTATTTGCTAAGCTGTGAAAACACTGAGCCGTTCTCCATCCAGGTACTCCTGTCACAGACCATGAGCAACCGGCTCTGGAGGTGACATTGACGGCCAGCCTGCCACCGCTCTCCAGCAGCCACGCTGTGCGCACAGAGGTGGGTTGTTTGTTGTTGCTTTTAATACAAGGGTTCACATCGGCAAGAGGCAACTGAGAGGCACGGAATTGACTTCGCATCCACTCAAACCACGAAAGTGACTTCACATCTACTCCAAAACTGTTTCAGCTGCCAGAGTCCCTGATCTCCCGTAACCAAGGAAATCTAAACGGAGGGGCGCCTCTCACCTGTGATCAGCAGCGTCAACATTGCCTTAGAAATATTTCTTCTGTCCAGCTTAGTCATAATTTACTCAAACACTAAAAAGTATTAAAATATACTTCAACTTTCCCCCTAACTATGTTTATATATAAATCCCTGAGAAGGTACCTGTCAACTTGAAATTCACTATTTACAGTTAACATCAGGAGTGCAAGCACAGACCTGAGCCCCTCCCTCTGCACAGCAGGGACTGTGCTGTCACATGCAAGGACAGCAGACCTGGTCTCCTTTCCTAAAAAGAAAGTGAGGGGGGACAGAGCACCTGTGCCAAAATTCGGAACCCCCAGCACGGAACCCGGCATGATCTGCCATTCGTTCACTCCTGAGGATTTGGAGGTCACGAGATGAGGCCTCAGCAGGGACACCTTATCTCTTCTTATGAGCCACTTGCTTTTCTGCCCTTTTTAGACCTTAGCGTGGGTGGCACCAGGGATGATCAAGGAATTTAACCAAACCTTGGGAAGAAAGCCGGCAAAGGAAGAAAAGACAAACGAGGATGGAGAGAGGGGTGAAGAGGGCAGCAGGGAATGAATGTGGTGACAAAGCTGGAGGGGACACTGTGGTGGCCACTGACACAAGAGGAAAAGGGGGGTCACTGCCCATCAGTCCCCCTCCACAAAGAACACTGAGGAGTATGGGGGGGGACCCCTCAGTGAGTAAATGCAGCTGTTTAAAGCAACAAAAATACACAAAAATGAAAAATTATCTCAAAGGATGGTGGATTGGACCGTCAGGGAGGTGCATGTTTCTGTCCACCTCAGGGACCAGGCCACCACATCTTCTCTGATGCATCCCTTGCCTAAAGAGGTAGACATGACAATGTTGCTTAAGAATGGACTCGTCACCAACCTGACGCCAGCCCCATGAACCCCCTCCAGGCAGCTCAGCTCATTCTCTCTCAGTGGGGGGCAAACAAGCCCACCTTTGCCTCTTGTCCCCTTCCCTTTCCCTCACTCCCGAATGCCACTGACAGTTCAGTCTAGCAGGGGTGGGAGGGTGCACCTGGCACAGATGTCTGTCTATCCACACGCTCCTGCAGAGCCCCCCAATTGGAGGCAAGAATAACTCTACAGACCACCCTGTGGAGAAGCATCCAGACTTCTCTCCCTGGCCTCCTGCACTTATCAAGTCTGGGCAGGGGGCCTGCTTGCCCCTCCTCCTGCCCACTGCAAGGAGAAGAAAACAAGAGCAAAAGCCTCCCTGCAGGGTAAGGAATGAGGCTTGGCAACACTCTCCCGGACTTGGAAAATTCCTCTACCAGTGAATCTGCTTCCACGTGGCAAAAAGGCGAAGTGCCAGGCAAGCTGATGGTGAGCAGAGCACTGGGGCTGCCCAGACCACCTCAGGAGACCACAGAGAAGGGTTTCCTGCAGGGGGCCCCGGATGCAGTTCTGGAGAGAGGGACTGGGGAAAGTCTGCACCCCAACCTGGAACAGCCCTTCCTTTGCATGGGTCTCACCAGGGACCACACCAAAGCCCCCAGGAAGAGAGGCTTCTCATCCGCCTGCCAGAGCTCTCCTGCACATCTGCAGTTCTCCACGTTGCCCACGCAGCCAGCGAATGGCCACTTCCACCTACCCGGGCAAGTGGCAAGCTCTCCCTCAGGGCTGCCAAAGAAATTGCTAGCCTGACCCTCACTTGCTGGCTTCGCAGGCTTTGCTAACTGCACGCGTCTCTAGAGCTGTGTTGCTGATACCAGGCATCACTGGACAAGCCCCATGCTGGTTCCCGTGTGTCCTGTGCACCTGGACAAGGCTGTAACATGCTAGGGAAAGGCCCCAACTTGTCCACTTCAGAACTGCTTGGGATCAGAAGAAATAGCCAGTCTTGTGCTGTCGCACCATTGACATCCCATGCATAAATGGTGACTGAAAATAGGTTGTGGTGAGGTAGAGGGCTGAGCGGGACAAGAAATGTACATTTCTGACCAGTAGGCAGCAAAGACCCAAGGCTCGGGGTAAGAGTGGGGGGCGCCATACCATTCCCGATGCAAGCTTCCCATGGTGGTAAAAGGCAGGAATATTTGGCAACTGACTGAGGGCCGGACACTGAGTGAGCCCAAGCAGAAGCTGCCTAACACTGGCTGCTCCAACGACAATGAGATGTTCTTACGAAGGTGAAACCTATTGTGGGCACTCAGGATGGGCATCCTGGGACACCACCAAAAGGGCAACAGGGACCTCTCACAATGCCCATGCGTTAAAGCTGCTCTTCTCAGTGAGGGCTGCAGTGTAGCCAACTGGGGTGCAGCTCCCCCAGACCAGTGTGGTGAGAACCTCCACAATAGAGACAGGGGCTGGAGTTGCTGACAAGCTGCCAGGCAGTTCTCAGTGCAGCCAGCATTGAGACGCATGAACTAGAGACCGTTTGGCACTGCCTGGCTGGGTCCATGGCTGGCAGATGAGGCTGGGACCAGCGGCAAGCTTGGTGATGCATGGATTATGTACATGTGGCTGGAAGATGCCACAATGCTGGGGGACATGGAAGAGACAACCTCCAAAAATAACGGAGGTCAGTCACAGCCCTCACCTCCTCCAAGGGGATGTGGCCAAACCCAACTCCTAGGCTACTAGGTGACCCACAGCCACCAATATCAGTAGTTGTCAAAGTGGGTCCAGAGCTCTGTGATGTTCATCTTGATGCCTTTTTGGGATGAAGGAGGAACTCACTAAAATCTGATTTCAAACACTATCATCATCACACAATCTCCCAACAGCCTGGGTGCAGCCTGGTGTCCTGTTCAATGGGATTTTTGGAGAGGCAAGTGTGAGATCCCTGAAGGCTCAATGCCCGATGGCGTCGAGTGGGAAGGAATAAGGAGAAGCCAGCGCCACCGCTGCCCACAGCATGAGACAGGCATGTAGCCAAGCTTACAATAAAGAGCTTCCAAATCAGTCTGTCATATTTGAAATCTATGGCTTCCAAGTGTTTAAATTAAATATTTAAATAAAGTGCATATGTGACAGATACTCTACAACCCAGATGGCTAGAGATTCATTAGAATTTCTCAGTGCTTGGGAGATAAAAGTGTGGACAGAAAACTCCCACTGAGAGCTGGGGACCCAGGACAAATCACATCTGTGCCCTGCCAAAGGCCCCACCTCTTGGAAATCCTATACAGTTGGCATGAGGATGAACTACGACATCAGGGACAGTCATCAAAGGGAAAATAAAAGCAACACCCACACAAGGGAATCTTTGGAATTGAGTCTGCAGGCGGGGGCTGCCCAGTCTACTTCAGGACAATTTGCCTAAAACAAGTTTGCTTAACGTTCAATTCTAATCAATGGTTCTAAAAATCGCTCCCGTCCCCCCATTCCAGTCGTCTGCACTCTGGATTCCTTAGTCTTTTTGCAACTGTTTTACATTTAAGGATATCTGGATTCAATTCATCTAAGAGCACATATGACTTATTTTTCTATTTCTGGTATGTTTATTAAATTTGCACCCATTTTATTAAACGATAATTTCATCTCATTTCTATTTTTTAATCTGCTAAAGATTTTGTATCCAATTTATCTAAAGTCCCTTGCTTAAAAAATAAGTTTAGTTCTAGCAATAAATACATGTTTACCTATGTATTGTTTCATAATTTGACAGCATATGTTTTCATTATTATTAGTGTATGGACAAGAGAATTTAAAACATAAGATACAATGAAATCCAACGCCTCTGTCTCACATGATCATTTTGCTGTAAAGTCAATGCCTCCGTCAAAAAGAAACAGATGTTTGGCATCACGTAACCGAATCCGTGACAACATCCAGTGCACACGGGCACCGCCATGAGGAGGGAAGGCAGAGACCGAAACAAACAGCAAAAATGGGAAGAATCCCACGAATTCTGCATAAACTCTTACACGTATCACGAATATTTATTGCTAGAAATAGTATTTTAAACAAAGGGTCCTCAGATAAATGCAATAAGAGCTCCATCCCTCCTCAAATGCTGCACGTTTGATAAATAATGACTAAAGATTCAAAATGATGCAAGAAACGCCCCTGGATAAATTGGTCTAAAAAACTCTCAGTTGAGGTTCTGTGAAGGGAGACGTTTAGGCCCACTGGGTGACGGTTGCTGGGGGACTGGTTTTAGGCCAATCCATCTGTGCTGTCCCCAGCTCTGCCTTAGGAGCAGCGTGGACAGACAGCGTGGAGACGTGGACGCCTCGTGGGCCGCGGGCGGGAAGCGCAGGACAGACGCGCCGGGCCCTCCCCGCGCCCGCGTCCCCACGCGGGGACACGCCGTGTGCGCGCGGGGCCCCTTCACGTCCTTTTCCGCCAGGGCGACGCCCGCCTGGCCTTGTGCGCCTCTTCCAGGCGCTTCCTCTCCGCCTCCTCCGCCCGCCTCTTTTCCTCCTTGACCTCCTTGTACCGCCACTTGGGGATCTGCAGGTGGCCGCTGTCCTTGGTGCTGCCCTTCCGGGACGCGCGCTCGGGCTGGAAGGTGGGCGCGGGCGCCTTGCTGATGCGCACCTTGGGGACGACGACGCCCGGGCGCACGCTGCTGCGCCTCAGCAGCTGCAGGGGCAGGAGGCTGGCCTTCCGCGACGAGGGCGAGGGTCGCCGGGCCCCCAGCGGGGGGGCAGGCGGGAGGCTGGCTCTCGGGGTCCCCTCCCCGGAGGCCCCCGAGGCCTGGGAGGTCCGGACGTCCTGCTCCGTGTCCTCCGCCTTGTCCCCCTCCCGGGCACGGGGGTCCTGGCTCCCCCGCGCCGCCAGGATCTCCTGCACCGCCAGGCGCCTTTTCCCCACGCACGGGGGGTTCTCGGGGCACACGGTCTGGCAGCCGATGGCCACGGCGGGGCTGTAGAGGCTCGTGGTCATCCTGACCATGTGGTCGAGGACGCCCCCGTCCTCCAGGCCCCGGCCCGGGCGGGAGGGCAGCAGGGACCGCACACACTCGGCGAGCCTCTGCAAGCAGCTTTTGGAGCCCGGGGGCTTCAGAGCAGTCTCGGGCTCCAGCGGCAGCTCCGGCTTGTACTTCTCGCCGAACTGCTCCGGGCAGGGGCGCTCGAGCAGCCTCTGCATGAGCCGCACGGCCTCCCCGCGGCCCGTGTACGCGGCCCACTCCGGGGGCGACATCCCGCGGCGCGGGTCCCTCGCCTGCATATCTGCCCCTGGAAAACGGAAAGCATAAACAAGAGTGGGTGGTCGCGACAGGAGCTCTTCCCTCCCACAGGCCGAAAAGGGAGCAAAAGCAAAACTTCCAAACCTGAGAACAGGCTCCACCCTAGACCTTCCACACTGGGACGAACGCGCCGCCTCTGACCCCACCTACTGCGTTTCCTGATGGAACAGAACGCCCCGTTTACGCCTCCATCTGATGGTTCCCGAAATAAGAACCAGCCTGAATTCAGCGCCTAAATCACGGGATTTTTTTAAAGAAATAAGATTCCATGGCTTTCCAGCAATGGAGAGATGGCAACAAAGGCGCTTTGCAAATGCTTGGATGATGTGCCTAGAATGTTCTAGAAATACCAACAGTCATTTGCAAAGCACTTGGTGCCATCTCACTTGGAGGACGGCTGTGGGGTCTATTTTGTGAGAGGTGGTGGCCCTTCCCTTCGCACGCTGGGTGGTTAGCTGGCCACGGGTCTGTCACCTTCACCAGACAGCGGGCTTCTCCAAGACAGAGGCCACATCCTATTTACTTTTGCTTCAATGCATCTAGTCCTGGCGGGCAGCAGGCTTGCTTTTCACAAAGGTTCGTTACAAAACGATTGGCAGTCACAGTGGCTGAGGAACCTGCCTGCGGCTGCAAAGCTAGTGATGCAGAGTGAGGGTCTCAGACTTGGCTCTCCGGACCTCGGCCCAGCGCACTTCCTACCTGCTGCATGTCAGGCAGGTGTGACGCCTAGTTCTTCTGTGTCAACTAGGCTAGGCTGGAGTGCCCAGTGATATAATCAAACACTAATCGAGGTGTTGCCCTGAAGGTGTTTTGTAACTGTGGTTCACATCTACCCTCAGTTGACTCTAAGTCAAGGACGTGACCCTCCATAATGTGGGTGGGCCTCGTCCAATCAGCAGAAGGCCGTAAGAGCAAATACTCAGCTTTTCTGGAGATGAAGAAATCCTGCTTCAAGACTGCTGTATCGACTCCTGCCTGCGTTTCACCTGCAGGCCCCCGCTACCAATTTTAGTCTCACCAACCCCCACAATCGTGTGAGCTAATTCCTTACAATAAATCTCTTAATATAAACATTCCATTGGTTCTGTTTCTCTGGAGAACCTTGACTGATACATCCCTTACACTAGTCACTTCCTTAATAAATCTCCCCATATCACCCAATGCCCCCCAATTATTGTAAAGTTAAACTTCAACTCAACGTGGTGAAATCTGCATATGTTTCAACGTGGTAGTATTGAAATTAATATGGAATTGTTGTTCAATTAATCTTAGTCCAGTTGCAGCCCCACATATAGTTAAAAATCATTCCGGATTTCAAGTCCCATCAGTCATGTCGCCACTGGCAAAGCAATGTAGAAAACTGGGGCAATTATCTAGTCTGCCAGCTCCCTGGGGACTGAGCCCCGCAGAAGCTTCTTCATTTACATCCCACACAGACCCAGGTGTCTGACGCGTGGGGGCTGCTCTGCGTGTGCGGAACTGGGAGGGGCGGGGGTGCAGACACTTCCCTGCCCCGCCAGCGCACAGCGGCCTGTGGCCCAGGCAGACCCGGCTCACCTGAGCTCGCCTGATGATGGCCTTAAGTCTGTGACACATTAAAGAATAGCCATATTAGAAGAGTGGTAATAATTTGGAACTGGAAATCAGGATGGAACTCATTAGCTAGAGTACAATTTATAAACTGACTAAAATGAAAAGGGGGCAGTAAAACTGTCATTGTGAAAAACAGATGACACATTAAACCTTAATTAATTGCGCGTCATTTAAAAAAGGAACAAACTGCAAGATTAAAATCTTAATGAATGCTGCTTGAAAGAGATATTTTTCAAATGCTGATGGAAACTAAAGGCACAGCTGTCCAAAGTTTTGCCTCTTCTTCTGTTGTTTTTCCACCTTTCTGAAATGATCTCGGAAAATAGAAACTCTCTAAAACACAAAGGCTGTTCAGCCCTAGAATCAGAATCATGGCATAAATTGGGGGCCACCTCCTAAGAAACTAACTTTATGGGCAATATTAATGGCCTGAGCATAGCAATTAAATTATGAAGACAAGTACTGATGATTAACATTTTATTCATATAAAATACCTTTCGGAGAATACAGAGACCTTCCAAAATGCCCCAGGAGACCCCTGGCAACCTCGCCTCCCACCCAACCTTGCTTCACCCTGTGCTCAAACATGTAGACAAGAGTCGGGCTCTTGCCAGTGGGCCCACGTGCTGCCACCTTGAGTGCTGTGAGTTGTCTATGCAAAACCCTATTTTATTCAAGGCAGCAACACACTCACTCCTAGGAAATGCACCACGATTGGTGTGACCCAGGGTTTCTCATCCTTGGCACTACTGACATTTTGGGCCAGAAAATTATTTGCCGTGGGGGCTAGCCTGTGCATTGCGGGACTTTTAACAGCATCCCTGGCCTCTACCCTCCACATGCCAGTAGCACTTCACCAGTTATGACAACCACAAATGTCTCCAGCCAAATGTCCCCTAGGGGGCAACGTCATCCCCCGTTGAGAATCACTAGTCTAATCTAATGACTGCAATCCTATTCCCCATTTTTAAGCCTCCCTCACAGCTCAGGGTGGCCAAGTCACCTAGTGCGGGTCCACAAGCCCTAAAGAGGAGTTTGCCTCCTGATAAAAGGAACCAATGTGGGTTGGTGCTGCTGCTGCTTTGTCTGAAACAGGGGTCTGGGGACTGGAGGTCTCGTGACTTATGTGGAATCAAGAGGTGACAAGTCAACAAGCTAAGGGTTGCTGAGTGGACAGAAGACAAGAACTGGGGTCTGTGATGTCTTCATAGAGTCCCAGGCCAGCTCTAGATGGTGACAGCCAACCTCAAGACTTCTAGTAAGGTGAGAAAATAGATGCCTGTTTTCTCTGAGCCATGGTCAAGTCAGGATTTCTGTCACTTGCTGCAGAAAGCATTCCAAACAGGTGATAAAGGGAAAAGATCTACTTTCTATCACTCAATTTCACAAGCCCTTTCCCCTGGGAGTCACAGCCAGGCCCAGCAGGAGGTGACAGAGCAAGAAGCCCCAAATGTGTTACTTCCTTTCCATTCCTCCACCCCCATCCCCATGTTATCCACCCTACAAAGCCCGGTTCATGTCTCCCTCCTGCCAAGAGGCCTTTCCTGGTCACTGGTCACAGGGACCACTGTGCACCAGCCTTGGTGGCCTTGTGCCACCTCTGGCCTGTTTCTTGGGCACTGGGATAGAACCACGTGCAGGAGCCTGTGCTCCAGCCCTGCAGTGATGACGAGCCACCTCTGCAGTATGGCAGGTGGACACCATGCACCCCTGCCCCAACGAGGGACCCAAGTTGGAGGATAAATTCTCTAGTTCCCTGCCCCTTGGTGGGGCATTTCTGAGATGTCTTTTGTTTGTCTCTCAGAGGGTCCAGCAGGACTGAGTCCCACCCAGCTGTCCCCAAGGGTAACTGGTTCATTAGCATGCACTTATCAGCTTCCAGCCATTCCCAATCTCACTTCCCTCACCCTCATGCCCCCAAGTCCTTGCTTCGGGATCTGCTTTTGGGGATGATATGGAACACTAGACTTTTAGTCCTTTCTCTGGCTAAAAACTTGAAACAATTCCAATGTGGCAAATTCTCCGTTTATCAGAAATTCATGCTTTCCTTACAAACAGAAGAAATCTCTATGGATACAAATCATCTGGCTTTCCAGAATTACATCATCAGGGCTCGCCTAAGACGAGAATAACCATCCTATCAACAACGGGAGTGTCTCTGCCCTCTGTTCCTCTCCTGCCTTCACGTCTGCCTTGTTCCCTGGAATTGCAAGAAGGTTCAAGGTTTTCCTTTGCTTGCTTTTACTTCCCCAAGGCTGCAGCAATTACACCACACTTCAGGTGTAAAACCGAGCTCTCTTAAGCAGGTATGGAACCTGCCAACCTCCACAAGTTCTGCCTCTATTCAGAAAAAAATCATGTCCTTGGTATGGCTTCTCTGAGCCACTTATTTAAACAGACCTGTCACTTTGGGGCATAATATTCCATTGAACTAACAAGGTTCTGCAGCCATCTCCCCCATGACTCTCATCAGCAGAGCTGATATTATTCCTTAGGAAGCAAAAAACCAAAGATCCAATAAATCAGCCTTTCAGAACCTGATTATATTTTTTTATTAAAATCCAAAGTTCTGACAATTCTAACATTATTTTGTTCCACCTGACAAGGTAGATAAGAGCTGATAGGTGCTTATATGTTAGGAACTCTAGGAAAATCCAAACCATTTAGGGGGGCACCCAATTCAATGATTCATCATTTCTAAAAGGAAGTGATTCCTTTTGAATACAATGAAATTGCAACTCAGAAATTCAATTCAGGCCGGCCCATGGCTCACTCGGGAGAGTGTGGTGCTGGTAGCGCCGAGGCCACAGGTTCGGATCCTATATAGGGATGGCCAGTGTGCTCACTGGCTGAGCGTGGTGTGGACCACACCGTGCTGAGGGTTACGATTCAGGTGCAGAAAAACACTCAGGTACAGAAGAATATTACACCTGGAAAAATTAGTACGAGAAACACATTTTTTACCATTAATATGTAATGCTGGTGCCTTCTGATTTTAAAATTATCACAGGATGACCATTCTGCAATTAGCTATCAAGTTACCTTATCAGCTGTATATAAAAGCATTCTATGTTGAAGTGTCAATCTAAAAGAAATGTTCAGGCTATTAGTATCTTTAAATCTTTTAATTTTTCTTAATATTGATATATTTAAGTGGAAGTCAGAAGCTATTTAAAAATAGCTATGCAAATTTTTTAAATATCTCAACAAACATCTTGATTGCTGTTCACCAAACCCAGAAAGACCATTCAATCACATATTGTTTCTTTTAAAATATATCCACACATCAACAGTAAAAGCAGAATAAAACCCACTTTTCTGGGAAGAAAAACTGTAAACTTACTTAGTAGTAATAGTAAAAAATGAAAATATTCTAGAAGTTAAACACTACAACCAAAGCCTAAAAGGGCAGATCAAAAGCTCTCTGTGTATGTGTCATGTTTTCATTTTAGGAAGGAACACAGAATAAGCTGGAAAGGAGGAACAGAAGAGAGGAAAGATTCTCTTCTCACTTTTTCTGTCCTTTCCCATTTAAACTAGTTATATCGGTGGTTCTCAAGAGGAGGCAATTTTCCCCCCAGGGGGACATGTGGCTGGAGACATTTTCGGTTGTCACAATTGGGGGATGTTTAAGTCATCTACAGCGGAGCCCTGGGATGCTGCTAAAAATCCTACAGTTCGCAGGACAGCCCCCCACAACAGTTACCTGGCCCCAGATGTCAATAGTGCCGAGATTAAGATTTCCCTGAGATACGTGTTTATTACCCTCAATAAGAAAGTTTAAGTATCTCATCACAAGGCTATTTTCCAAAGGGAAAAATATACCATATTTTTTCATTCATTTAACAAATAACTACTGCACATAAATCTACCAATAATGGTAGCAAAGGCAATGATCATAATCAACATTTACTGAAGGCTTCCTCCACGCCGGGCATGTGTCCACAGGCTGTCCCTACAGGAGCTCACCCAAACGCCACCATGCCAGCCTGCGGTAGGTGCTGCCAATGCCTCTTTTTATAAGAGGAAACTGAGGTCCAGAGAGATAAGTTACTGGCCCCAAGGACAGAGATGGTCAGTGCAGGAGCTGGATTTGAAATCAGAATCCTGATTTCTGGGTCATTTCTGTTGACCTCTGTGCTCTGCAGGAGTCAGAGTTCAGGGAGGGACACACCAGAGGCTGCAACAGACCATCCTGTGCCCATGCAGATTATTCTAGACTATGATGGGGGAGGGGCTGAAAAGAAAGAAGGGGGAAGGGAGAGTATATGAAACCTAATGTCAAATTTGTATCCAAATAACACGCCCACTGCCCTCGAGCAGACTCTTATTCCAGGAGATGAGACAGGTGATTCAGCAATCCTGTAAATGTTACTGGCAAATGCCTGAAACCTCTAAGAGACCCGGGGATGAAAGCACCAAGGAAACAGAGACCCCCGCATTTCCCAGAGGGATTAGAAGGCAATCGACCTTAAAAAAAAAACTTTTAAAGAAGTTTGTAATTCAAATTAATTCTTCAGGAAAAATGCACTGATGTGATCGACACCATACATTTTCAGCTGAAAAAGTAAATTACTAAAGATCTACACTCAATTATAACTAGATCCAGAAGCAGTAAAAGCGGATAAAGCTTCCACCAAACACAAAAGCATCACATTATCACCATTTAATTAAGGGGAAGCATCTCTCATTGATATAGGACAGGCAGGGTCCAAACGCTGTTGAAACTGATATCTCATTTTTTAAAAATGAAACTGTCACTGAATCAAAAGTACAATCAATGGAATTCATTTTAATGATGATCTCTTTTTATTTCCAAGAAGATTTCCATCTTTGAAGCCTCTATCTTCCTTCACTGAATTTATTTTTCTTATAGCATCCCCTAAGACACTCAGGTTAAAGCAGGAGAAAAAATAA
Source organism: Galeopterus variegatus (assembly GCF_000696425.1). Classification (NCBI taxonomy): domain Eukaryota; kingdom Metazoa; phylum Chordata; class Mammalia; order Dermoptera; family Cynocephalidae; genus Galeopterus; species Galeopterus variegatus. The sequence goes on along the minus strand of NW_007728411.1, from coordinate 174,798 downwards.
AATCCAAAGCAAGTTGTGAATCCTATAACTCCAGATTAATCACAAGAAAAATAGCAGATGGGCTCAGGCTGGGTACAGTGTACACCGGCAGGTATCAAGATGGTCAAATCACGAACAGGTTAAGACTGAGAAACTGTCACAGAGTGGAGGAGACTGGGGATACACGATGCGTAAATGTGGGAGCCTGGCTGGGGTCCTGGGACAGAAAGGGACATTAACAGAACTGAGGCCTGGAAGAACTCTGATGCCATCTTGGGAATAAGAGGGTGCTATGGTTTGAATGTTGTGTCTTCCGAATTCATACATTGGAACTTCATACACTGACAGTATTAAGAGGTGGGGACTTTTGGAGGTGATTAGGCTATGAGATCTCTGCCTTCATGAATGGGATCTGTGCCCTTATAAAAGAGGCCTGAGGGAGCCTCCTTAACCTTTCCATCATGTGAGGACACAGCGAGAAGGAAAGGGCCCTCACCAGACATTGAATCTGCTGGCGCCTTGATCTTGGACTTCCCCATCTCGAGAACTGTGAGCAATAGATTTCTATAGTTTATAAATTGTCCAGGCTGAGGTACCTGGTTATAGCAGCAGGAAAAGACAGAGGGGAAGTGTCACTCTTCAGGAACTCCTGGCAGCAAGCGGGACTGGCTGAACCCAGTGCCAAGAGCAAAAATAAAGACAAATTAAAATAATGACATTGAATAATGGTGATGGCAGCACTGAACATTGCCTGAGATGTTAGCTGCTGACTTGCATCTGACACCACATGCGCTTCACACACATTTTCTCATTTAATTCTCCAAATAACGCGATGAAGTTGTGGGAAAGATGATCACGTCGCATTTTAGAGTGAAGAAAAGAATTAGGAAAGATTAATCATGGGGAATTTAGCTCGATAGTTCATTACATCTGTAGAGCCCTCAAGAGTTTATAAAGTATGAGTATGGTCACATTCCAGCCTCAGGGAGGTGGGAGAGAGAGGGGTCATTACTCCCATTTCACAGATGGGGACAGAGAAGTGCTTTCTCCAAGACGACGAGGTTGTAAGAGGCAAACAGGGTTGTTGCTCTTGCTGCTGCAAAGCTGTAGCCTGAGAACTTTCCATGCTACAGTGCACCATCGAAAAAGGAAAGTGCCGCACGACACATCACCACCCAGCTCCAGCCACCAGCACGCAGGGGGCTAGGATGGCCGGGCCGTCCCCCCCACCCCCGTGACCACCTTCAGTAGGACAGTCTTGCTGTTGAGAGCCAAGACGAGAACACACCTTTCTGAAGAATAACAAATATGGGGAGGGCTTGCAAGCAGGCCGAGTGGACAGGAGGAGGCCAGGGGGTGAGGGAAGATGTCACCCCTCCCAGAGCTCAGCAGGGAGCAAGAAGGGGGGGGGTCCTGCAAGGTAACCAGTGCTGTGACCTCCCTCCGTGACCCTGAAGGCCTTTGCTTTGGGCTTTTGTTTGTTTTTTTAAAGTCAGATAATGAATGATAACCTGAACAAAGAAACTATTGTTGCTGCAGTTGCTAGGCTCTGTATCTATGGGAGTGATTCTATTCTTTAAAGGCGCAGCTCCAGTGTTCCCGGGACCCCTGCACAGTGCACAGGACAGGTGGGACGTACCTGCTAGCATCAGGGCTCGGATGCACTCTGTTCGTCCCTGCATGGCAGCTTTCATCAGGGCCGTGAACCCGAACGCATTCCTCCTTTCAAGGTCAAGACCAGGGAAATAGTTCAGCAAGTAGTTGGTGATGGTGGCGTGCCCTGAAAAGAGAAGCACACACGTGTGTAGGTTCACGCTCCCACGGACAGCGCTCATTCCAGCAAGGCCTTCCTAGACAGAGAGAAACGCCGAGTCATCCCTGGGCCCATCTGCTGAGGGTGTGTTTTCCTCTCCAGCACCAAGGTAGCATCCTCCCGCAGCCCAGGAAACTGGGGAGGCCCTGGCCACGGCGTTGCTGTGTCCCCTTCAGCAGGCCACTCGGGAGCTGGGCTGTCCTGACACACTGGAGAGGAGCGAGGACACAGGGGCAGTACGTGGAGAGCTGACCCTGCCAGGCAGGAGCCCTCAGCTCCCACAGGAGCCTCCAGTGCAAACATGCGGAGAAGCAAATGAGCTTCAGAACCATTTCCAAGTGCTCCAGAGCTCCAGGGAGGAAAAAGTCATCGTCATAGCAATAGGGTGTTGCTAATTCACACTGACACCCGCTGTTACCACTCAGAAGCGTAGCACACTCTCTCTCTCTCTCTCTCTCTCTCACACACACACACACACACACACACACACACACACACACACACAGACACGGAGTGTTGTGACCAAGCCCCCATAAATCTAAGCAGGGAAGAATATTCATTTGAGAATATAGATTTCTCCCCTTTCTCGCCTTGCACCTCCCAAAAGGATCTGAATTTCTGCTCCTTCCCAGAGGGATTCTCAAAAAGCCCGTGGTGCTCTCAGTTGGGGATGAATAAGGAAAACATCATGTAAAAAGCACTATCTCCAGGATTCACCCACGGAGCACCCAAACGGAGCGGGAGACTGTCCTCAAACAGAACTATCTTGGGTCAGCTGTCCATGCCACCTGATGCCGACTAGCCCACACTCCTTAAGTCCTTGTGTGAATACCCTCCCGCCATGCCCCGTCCACTGGAGCAGGGTCCCAGCCTAGGCACTCATGGCACTTGCGGCCGGACAGCCATTGTGGGGCTTTCTGCACACTGCAGGATGGTTGGCTGCATTCCTGGTGTCCACTCACTAGATGCCAGTAGCAACCACCCTCCACTCCCACCCGGGTTGTAACAAAACCAAAAAACGTGTCCAAACATTGCCAAGTCACCCATGGAGGGCAAAATCACCCTGGTTCGGAAGTATCATCCCGGAGGATCAGGCTTCACTGTTTCGTGACCAACCACAGCAGGTGGAAAACAGATTCCTCTCCTGCCCTTCATCCCCTAGCACCGGCCAGACCCCTCCCCTCAGCTGCCAGCCTCAGGAATGTGGGCGGCCTGCAAAGTCCCCCTTTCTGAGCCCCAGTGGGGGGCTGGGTGCCAGTCCCCACCCTTAGACACGGATGATGACCTGGCTCCTGTAAATCTCCACCCCCTGCATGTTCTTTGGCACTCCCCACGCCAGGGCTGCAGGTAGCGGGCCTTAGGGCCATTTCGATGCACCCGCTGTCATTAGCTTAGCAGCCCTCCCTCCCTGCAGGGAAGCGTCTACACCAGTGGAAAAGCCAGGACCCCCGTGGCCCAGAATCCTCTCCCCATCCGTCTTGAGGGCAGAGGCTCCCAGTGGTTGGCGCTGCGTGTGCTCTGGCCTCAGAGAGGAGGTGAGGCAGACTCACCACCTTGCCCGCAGCCTGGGGAGGTGGGGCGGCTCCAGGCTGCGTGGGTGCCCTTGGCCTGGGCTCCCCCAGCCCCACCAGTCCTACAAACCCAGCGCTAATCCTCCCAGCATGCTGAGCGGCTTCTGTCTTCCCAGCCACACCCCGATGATACGCTGTCCCTGCGCAGACCCAGCTTCCTCCTCTGAGGGACACGCGGACACTCCAGCTGCTGCTACCGCTATTAAATCCTGTGGATTAGCTTCTCACCAACTTTCAACGCGAAAATAAACAACAAAAGTAAGAGAGTGGCTGGGCCGGCCCGGTGGCGCACTGCTACAGTGCGCCGCTTGGGAAGCGCAGCAGCGCTCCT